>NC_089751.1:2469179-2586679 GCF_040412425.1 Macrobrachium rosenbergii
AGAGAGAGAGAGAGAGAGAGAGAGAGAGAGAGAGAGAGAGCCAGTTTTTAATGTAGATATTGTGTATTTTAGTTAGAAAGTAAAGTACATTTCTCACTTCCACCTAAAAAGTCATACAGAATGTTTGCGAAAAATTTTCGCTCAGTACCGCTCAAATGCCGGTAAATGCGGTGAACAAATGTAAAAAACCCTCTTAAAACATTTTTTTTGGCAATAATATTTCAGGGCTTGTTTATTTAGACATAACAGTCCAAAACTGTAAACAACTAAAAATCGATAATTCCTCGAAATTCGGCGATTGGCACTCCCCTTAACATGGTAATTAGTTTGAATTTGCGTAAGTTCAACCTTCATGCTGAAATAAATGAGCAGGTAAGTAATGTACAAATATGAACTTTATTGTTTAAATGGTTACTTTACACACTGAGAATTTATAGGGGAAATTTCATGTTTGTTTTAAGCGTAAATTCAGTCTCTGAATGAGTGACTCACTATCAGTAACTCTCGAAGTCTAGTTTCATATTTGGAGCCATGTTTTTCCTATTGTGTGGCATTAAACTCAGACATTTCTTAATTACTTTAAAAATTTTCCGTCGAGGTCAAAGAAAGTAGCGTCAAGTATTGTTCCTCTCTGGCAGCTTCCCACCTTTACCACTGGTCCGTTCGTTGCACTTTTTCTGGGTATACACGGATGTATCACCCGGATGCAATGTCTGAACGAATTCTGAAGTTTTTGTTTTTTCCAATGTGTTTCGCAGACGCAAAACACATTACATGGAGTAATGATGTAAATAAGTAACTGATGAGACACAAAAAGTCTGTCCTAACAAGGAGCAACTACAGTATGCAAAAATCATAGAGACTGAGTAGATTATTTATAGGAGCAAGAATCTAAATGAAGACAGATTATACAGATCATATACGACATTAACTATACAAAGCAAATACAGTGATATGGTTTCAGACTGAGTGTTATAACATACACATGACAATATTATAGCATGCTTATGTAAACCTGCCTTATAAACTTGCATTATTCAAAATAGTATGTAAATACATTTAAGTTGTTATTTGTGCTTGGCATTATAAAAATAATGTCACTGTACAATTTAAGAAAAATGAGAAAAGGTGATTCCTTTAAACTCCTGTTAAAAAATTGTCATTGGTAATAGTTATTGTCCGTTTATCTTTTAAATGAAATTTAGCTAACAGGAAAGATGTTTGGTTTGAGTTTTTGTTAAGGTTACTGTGAAGATATTATTTTATGGTTCTCACATGGATGGTAAAGAAGTTCCAAATATTGGACGTTAGAAGTGATACTAATGAAAAGCAACTTTGTTATGATGAGAGATGCAAACAACTTTGAAATTCTGCCTGATTGGTATTTAAAAGGAGAAAAGTCTGTTGGCGTTTAGTGTGGATAACAATAGATTTATTTCAAAGTTACGTCGTGGGTTTTCTTGACACCCTATTACGCTGTATTTTGCGCGGAAATCATTACTGCAACTAAAAAAAAAACCATGGTATTGGCACGGATGACTTAGCAGAACCCAAGAGTGGAAAATGAAAAAGTAAAAATAAACACAAGAAAATTAAGATGAATTATACCTAGTAAAAGCATGCTGCAGCCATAACGAATGTTTCAACATAGACGACAAACAGAATGGTTCATGTTTTCAATGGTGGTCCCTTGGGCATCCATATAAATAGATAACACAAGAACAGGGTCAGCTACTTTTCAAGTACCCTAGCTGCTGGGTCTACTGACATTGTTAGATTTTTGCTGCATGTTTCCTCGAGTTTTGGTTTTTAAACAGCATTTCTGGTTCCAAATACTTGGGCACTGGAGGCTGCCAGACTTAGCTGGAGTATCAATGATATTTTTAATAAAGATGCTGAGGACTCAGCAGTGATGGAGTTAGTATTGGAGAACATGATAACGCTTAAGGTCAAATTGAAACAACTGATAAGAAAGGTTGTGCACCATAAATAACTAACAAGGGTAAATTTCCAGTGTAATCAGATCCTGAACTTGGGGCTCTTCACCGACAGCATTTACTTTTGTTCTTAGGGTCAGGATTGTTTTGTAATCTTCTGATTTACACAGAAGCTCTGAATGCCAAAAAATATTCTTCGTTTTAGTAGGTAAATTTTAGTATTTCAAGTCATGTTCAAAATGTAAAAAAACACAGTGGTACTATTGCTAAGAACAACCATCAGTCTAAAAGATCCTACAATATAAAATACGAGTATCCGTCAATTTATTTTTGTGTGTAACAGCAATATTCTATGGACAATACACTATACTTCTATCCAGGCCTAGCTTCCTCCACCACTAGCAGAAGAAAGTACCTTACCAAGGGCTTCTGGACCTAGGGTTGGACCTAGATGTTTCAGTATTCTCAAATATTGCCATACTTTTTGAAAGTAGGCACATCTTGATCCTTTGATCATCTCATATTACTACCATTTTTTCTGGGATAGGGGGATGAACTGCTTTAGCAACACTCAGAATGCTTGGTAGATTTAAATAACACTCGACTGCTATTCAGCTGTCATCTGATTCACTATACTGTTATTCTCCTAGCCTGGGTTTCCTTATTTTTCACAAATGGGTGCTCTGTTCAGCAGGAATCTGCCTGTCAGTCTTTTACCTTTCCAGCTTGTTCCATATTAGTGCTCCTACATTCAGTTTCACATATAACAAGAGCCTAATTGGTTATGTTATGGACGAAAGTTATTACAATTACATGAATATGTATAGTACAAGACACCAAATAATTCTTTCCTCTCCATCACACTAACGTTGGGCATAGGGGGACTATGTTCATCCCTTTCAAACACAAGGTTATGCAGAAGTATAATGGTTCAGAAATTAGAAGGGGATATGATGGATTTGTAGTAATCAAATTTCAGCCAACAAATATTTTCTTGTAAACCTCTTTTAAACATATACTGTGGGGAACTCAATAAATACCTCTATGTTCTTCATTGGAAAAATTAATACAACAGCTGGCTTGTAAGAATATCTTTTAATCATTAAACCTTAGAGAGAGCAATAGTCTTCATAAAATAAACTCTTTCAGTATAAGAAAACTGACCTCAGCATTTAATAGGCTATGGTTAACCAAAGCATGCAAACTTCTTTGAAGTCCCTCAGATAATCTTTAAACAAAAATCCCTTAGGAAGAATGCAGATAAGGTAATCACTTCACAGTATGTAAAACATATTCTTTATGAAACTACAAACGTTTCACTGTACAAAATTGTCTATAAATAATAATAATAATAATAATAATAATAATAATAATAATAATAATAATAATAATAATAATAATGTTGTTTTAAAATACACCAGTTTTCTTCCATACATGAAATGTAGAAATGCCTGTTAACAATTGTATCATCTCAAATGTTGAGTATGCAACTTATAAAAATAACAACAAAGCTAAAATTACCGCGATCCTATAAGCTGGTGGAGATTTCTTATGTAACAGAAAAAAAAGCTGGGCATTAAAAAGCTAGGCATTAGACAAAGAACTTCACAGTCCAAAAATATTGTCAATAATAAATAACAATTAAGATCCCTTTTCTCAAATTTTTGGTAATATATAATTGGCAGTGCTTGCAGAAATACTTCTGAGTGACTAGAGCTAGATTTACATTTGATAATAAAGAAAATACAATTAGTACTGTACTGAACTCTTTCCACAAAACTCCTTGAGCAATTTTATTGCCTGATGTTATAAGCATATATAATATACTGTTCACTTACAAGAAAAACTAATTTCTCTTTAGTCATGCAACTTACATGTTTTTCACAGACTTGGGGAGCTTTAGAACTTGGAAAAATTACAAAGAAAAATGTGTATTTTCTAGTAAGTATTTAACTGCTCCATACATGTCCTAATTTCAAAATGTTTGAAGGAAGCCACTTCACAACTAACTGTGCTTGTCAGTGGCTTAACTACCTGGCTCTAACTAGTGGCAGGCATCTTACTCCTGTGTTCCAGGTAACACTATGTGAAGTATATGTTCCAAGTTTTATTTAAGTACAAAAGTGCATTTATATCTAAAATAACATGTACATATCAAATAATTAGTGACTCAGCAAATAAGCAAACAAATTTATCATTCTACATAACATGAATTCCAGTGTAAGGGAAAGGGGATTACTTTAAAATAATCTTCTATGGAGAACCAAGCCGTGTCCCTCAATAAGTGGAACTGGTTTTTGATGAAACCTAAATAACTTTTCTTCAACTGTCAGTCTTCCGGGAGACGTCTTGAACGCTGCTAGTCTTAAATTTAGAGTATCAGAAGTTTACATCACTGTTTGTCTAGTCCACAGTATTCTAAACTGTTAATCACTCAACCATATACATTTACCTAGACCATTTTCAGCTGAGGCGCCATGGTGCCAAAAATTGCCCAGTACATCAGTTGTGTCATTCATTAGCTGTACAGTAAACCATATTATGTATTGATGATGATATACATAAGTTTGTGAGCAGCTTTAATGGTACTTTGAAGTTTTCCTTAGTTGTACTGCTATTGTTGTATGTAATTTTTTTTAGTCAACTTACTGGTATCTTGATTCATTTTTAATTCTCTTTCTCTCTCCTCTTTTCTCACATATGAGTCTCCCATCCTAAAGATCTTCGCTTTACAAGTCAACAAGTTTTTAGGATTACTGCATTGCTGACATGAACTTCTTGAGTGCACATCTCCACTCTCTCATATTCATTGTGCATGTCAGGCTTCACAATCCACAGATACTGTGTGGAGCTCACAATTTCAAGAATCAATTATTATCATCAATCTCTCATACCATTCATTTACATAAGGAGGAATTCTCTGTCTTCTTAAGTATTTCCTGAATCACTTAACCTGCTTCCTGTTTGTGGCAGTCACTTAGGGATGAATTCCATTCACGCGCTTTTCTTGTAGGACCAGGCTCATTTGGGGGAACTTGCCTGTCTTTCTCTACACCATAAAAATAAAACAAACCCAGCACTAGTAATAGGCTTTGAGTTACAACTAAACTGGCTCTCTTACAAGCCAGGAGAATATTCAGTGCATAATAACAGGAATTCTTTTGGCTGTGGATGAAATTATGCACTTTGTGGACATATAGCACAATTAGCATAAGAAGACTACATGCTGTACAAACTCTTTCAGATTTAGTGGTGGTCATCTCTTGAAAGTATTTGTTGCCACCTTTTATGAAAGCCAATACCATGGTCCCAAGAAGAAAATCCCAATGAAAAAGGGCTGAGATAAATCCATAAAAGCATTAAAAGACAAAATTAACAGAGCTGCAGCAGGACTACAGATCACTATCAAATTCTAATTCCTGCAGCATGAAAAGCATCAATACTGAATAACACAAGAGAGGTGATACTAGATTCCTTTAACTGGATGGAAAACCATACATAATACCTATTAATGTTGATGAGAACAATCATCCATTTATACTCAGGTAAAATGAGCATGGTACGGAAGAAGTACAAAGTCAGCACAACTTAAAAAAGCTCATAACTGGAGTGTCAGAGCCCGACGCCAATAGAAACCTAGAGCCAGATAGTTAAATCACTTGCAATTTATAAAAATTTTAGGTATTCGTTTTTATCCTTCCATTAGAGGTCATGGTGTCTGTAAAAACAATGTGCTTTTAAAATATCCTTGTTTAAAATTTCAGCACAGTACTGGTAAACTTTCTTCTAGCATCATTTAACAAGTTTGGCAATAACAATCGTTAACAAGTCCTCTTGTAACAGATATAAAGGTCCATTTGGCATTGACTGGCATATTTCATTATTTTACACCTAAATAAAACAATAAATTTGGACGGCTAATATGAAAATAAAGAAACGTATACAGTATTTAGTATAAACACATCACCGATGCTAATAAATTTACAATAATAATATCACTTAAAGAATTCTATGGTACTGTTCTTTCTGAATTTCCAAAATATAGCACCAGCAGCCACATACAATCAATGAAGGAAACCCAGACATAAGATGGTTAAAAAGATGGTATTTAATCAAAATGCCAGTTCCTTAAAAGAATTCCAGATCTTTTACCTTTTGGGGGTAAAATTAAAGCCACTTTTTACGAAAATTAAATTTCTTCTAAGGTCTATCAAGCAAGTGTTGAAGTTGTCATTAATATTTTTATTTATTTTATGATCCTTCACTTTAACAGCACTTACTATGTGTTGTAATACTTGATAGTGTACTTGTAAATAAATATCTCTCCTCAAAATATGCTTATAATGACAAATCTCTCTGGAAGTATTTTTCATTAACAAATACTTATAGGATATGCAAAAATGCATTTCTCTACTGCCTATGTATGATGAAACCTGTGTACACTGTACATAACTTTAAAGTTTTTCAATTATTTTTCATTGTATTTCATAAAAAAATATAATAGTATTCAGTACTATAATGGAATTCCTTTATAATTCCAGCCTATAGTAATATTAAAATTTTGAAAAGAAGTTCTTCCCTGAAAAAAAAAGTCTTATTCTCTTATTTTACATGTTTTCTGCCAAATAATGATACATGAAAGGTGTATTTCCAAAACTTTTCAAGGTAATACTGTCTGCAACTTAAGGAGGTGATGGCTACTTTCATGTGAATAGCTGGAAAATGTCTGGTCAGTTCTCAGGGCACTCGCCAGCTTTACATAATTTAACTTGGCATGATTCTCAAATAAATAAGCATGGTCGTAAGAAGTACCATACATCCTTTACCATTAAAATACTCTTTGGTTTATCAGTAATTCAGAATATGTTTCTTTGTAAAAGTGGACATTGACTCAGATATTGAATTTACGTCTTACATACCTGTACAGTCAAGAGAATTATAGTAAACAGTATAGTTTTAACATATAAACATGCTGCCTTTACCCCACTGGCATCTACCTGCCTTTATTTTGAAAATTAAAAAAATACATATGAGAATATTACTAACTGCACAAATCTATTCAGACATTATTGCCGTTCATAGCTTGAGTCGATACAATACAAGTTTATCGTTTCAGTCAATAACCATGACCACTAAATTGTTACTATTTCATTCCTACTACACCATCAACTTTCCTTTCAAGTCCAAAATAATGCACATTGCAATACCCTGTTCTGAATTGTTATCACTGACTTAAAGTTTTGTATTTTTTTTTTTTTTGCAATCCATGTAAACAGTTCTGAGAGTTCAATTGCTTCCTCTTTGTTTTAAGTTAAGTACATTCAAACAGGCTAACAAGTTTTTCAACATTCGTAAAAGCTCATGTGCTTGCTCATCGCTTTGTTGATATACACAACAATACACGGAACCTTAATTAAAAAAATTCATTACAAACTTATACAATAAAAGGTTACATCCTTCTGTATGATTAAGACAATTCACTAAAGTGATACCATAAATATATCTTTATATCTCATAAGCAGGATATGGCACCATGCAATATTAGATTTGAGAAAAATAATATTTCAAACTGGATAAAAATATCTCGATAAAAATATGACCCTATATTACAGTATTTGCTACTTTATTGTTAAACTGCACCTACATACAGATTAGCACATCAATTAAAGTCCAAGAATTTCAATGACATTCATAACAACTTACGAGTTATGCTGTATCTCCTACAATAGGAAGAGCACACTGAATCAAGGCTGCATGCTGGCAGCATGCACTGTTATGGCACCAGGTGAATAAAAATGAGAGTCGGCGACTACTTACAACATGCTGGCTTTTTCCCCTGTCTCTGTAAATCCTCCAATACTGCTTTCAGGCACAAGTAATCTTGCTCATGTTTTAAAATTTTGCTAGGAGGTTTGGCTACCAAGTCTACTCCGGTTACTTGGCATCGATACCACGTACTGTCATCAAGCTCTATGATGAATGGCGAAGTATTCACAGCATTGTGTGGTACAGGAGTACTGAAAGCAGAAAATTCCAATGAACATTGTTTCAGTTATACACATGTGTACAGAAGAAAAATGCATAATAGATATGAAATTTGTAAAATTTTTATACAAAAATCTGCAGCATAAAAAGAGTTGATAGGGAAAAAAATCCCCTGCTTGATACACCATACTCTCCCTTGCAGACAGCAAGAGAGACAAGAGAGCAGACTTTCAAAAAGGAAACTCTTTGGCTAAACATTTGCCAATGAGTCAAGTCTCACAAGCACAGAAACTTATAGCTTAAAGGAAGGACTGTGGATATCTGTCTAAGCACAAATGAATTAATTCCTTAAAACTGAGGGGACAGACTAAATGCTCCTCTTCCTGAATAGGAGGCAAAGGAGAATGCCTCAGGAAGAGCAAGGCCAATAAGAGTCCTTTTCCTCAAGGACAAAAGTAGCCCCAGGACCAGATGGTCTCACAAGACCAGACACTAGAGTTCTCATAGTTCATCTGGCAGAAACTTGAAAGTCAAAAGGTCTCTCACTAAGTGGACCCACTGAAGTCTGGCGCGGACTCGCTGAAGCCTCAGACTTGCTAACACCTGTGTAAACTCGCTAACGCCCTTGAGGACTCGCTAACACCCATGCAAACTCGCTAATGCCTGTGCAGACTCACTAATGCCTGTGTAGACTCGTGATGCCTGTACTGACAACCACGTGGACTCGCAGACAACTGTGCAGACTTGCAGACAACCATGTGGATTTGCAGACAACCGTGTAGACTCACTGACAACTATGTGGACTCAGTGGCAACTGTGCAGACTCACTGACGGATGGGTGGACTTGCTGATGTCTTGTGTAAACTCGATAACGCCTTGCGTGGCCTCAAAGACACCTTGCACAGACTGAAGACATGTGGAACTGTGCATGTACTTGACACCTTGCGGAAACTGATGGACTAACTGACGAATGCAAATATCTGGCATGCTTAGCCTAAGCTTGAAGAACAGTCCATAAAAAACCACAAAAGCCTGGGCACAGACGTAACAGTGGCCTTATCAAGACACAACTTGGACCATTGGTAATAAAAGGGGAGAACTGCTTCGAATGCTTATGCCTGATAGCCTAACTACAGACTCAGGGCTGCTAGCGACGGTTGCAGGCACAATGGCAGCACTCACTACAGATTGTGACTGGTTATCTGGCTCGGACAAATCGCTTGAATAACCATGGGACAATGGGGTCAAACACAAGATCTAGACCTATTGAAGATATAGACCTACCATAACTGTCCTTATGAGACTGCGATGTGACTCTCTCCACGGAGGACCGAAAGCAAAGGCAGGAGACAGAGGGCATGGTCTTGAACATCCTTTGATGTTAGTCCTCGTCTGGAAACCCCTGGACTACCAGGCCTGTCAGCAGGGATGCCAAGGTGATAGGCAAGGCTGTATCCACAGAGTGGCCAAAGGAACGAGGGGACACTGTCCCTCGCAATGCACTAGACACGTTCAATGCAAAAGACTCAATTTGTTACACAATATTCAATTCTAGATTTAACCAAGTCAATATCTAACTGCATTAAATCTAGCCTACTTCCCTGAGCTGACATTTGGGTGTAGAAGGATGTATATCCACTACAGAAGAAACTATGTATAGGCCTATCTCTATCTCCCTGACCAGGTGTTAATTCTAAAGAAAACCAAGATTCAAGACTGTTCTGTTTCCTCTCTCCTAAGTCTAATCCTTCTCTTCTAATTCAGCAATTTATCATCTCTATCTCTTCCAAAGACCAATCCTTGCAGTCACTACAAAGGTTGTCTAAATCACAGTTCACCTCTTGATGATCCACGCACAGTTCATGCGTACTTATGTCAATTAACCCAATCTGGTCTAGCAACCACTTGTCTTACAAAGTCTAATAGATTTCGATGAGGAAGATTGGGAAGACGAATCAGTATGCCAAATGCAGACCAAATTCCAGACCACGAGAGTGTAACTCCTTTGAGGATGAAGAGCAGCTATGCTAAAGAGAGAGAGAGAGAGAGAGAGAGAGAGAGAGAGAGAGAGAGAGAGAGAGAGAGAGAGAGAGAGAGAGAGATATATATATATATATATATATATATATATATATATATATATATATATATATATATATATATATATATATATATATATATATATATATATATATATATATATATATATATATATATATATGCATCACCCTTCTCACAAACGAGTTACGTTCTGGACGGCAGTTTGTATGTTGAATTGTTTTTAGGTTGGCTACTGTGCTCTTCATGCTTATTTAAGTACAGTATGATATAAAATCAACACAGTACTGTATGTTTTTTCATCATAAAACACATTACACTGTACTGTATAGGCACGCAAAACAAAACTTGAAGTTATGGGTGGCAAGGGACAGTGCTCTGAACACAGTTTTAATTTGCGATCCTGTTTGTTTGTATCGAATGCTTGTGTTGAATGTTTGTAAGTAGGATGGTATATATATATATATATATATATATATATATATATATATATATATATATATATATATATATATATATATATATATATATATACATATACTGTATATATATATTTCAAACATTAAGTATTAAAACCTGAATTAATCACTATGCTTACCTTGTGTACGGCCCACTCAGCAATATCATCAAAGATAAATCCTTGGCTGTGGTCGACAGCAAATATTCTTGTAATTTACGGATTATGTCACTCTGCACGAAAAACTCTTCTGATGCTATATGTTCTGGCATCTTCTTGATGTTTGCAATTAATAAAGAGTGTTCTTGGTTTAGTTTAGGATTTAAACATCTTCCTATGTCATGTTTTAGATGATCTGAAGCTATACTTTTATTTGAAGGATCATCACAAATTTCATGTTCATTTTCGTGAGAGCCTTTGTCAATGAAGCCTCTACAGAAAACATCACTTACACCATTAACTTGTTTAGAGTCCTCTTGAAAACATCTGGTGCAAATTTTGCTACTAGCCTGACAGAACTGACTATCTCCAGTCCAGCACTTGAGATCTTGGAGTAAGGCATCTGCCGCTTTGGAGTCACCCATAATTTTTACAAGATAACGATACAGATTTGCTGCACAATGCACACCCAGTTTGTCAAGCATCTGAAATTCAAGAGTTCTCCCTAAAGGTGAACATGGGCTCAGGGGCCCATTTTCATGTAGTTCCACCCTGGTTGTTCTAAAGTCGTAAGTTAGAGCAGCAATGATGACGTCCCGCAAGTACCTAGGGAATAAGGAATTGATTAAAAACAAAATGAGCCAATAATCAAGATATGTACAAGAATCTACTGGTTGCTCCAGTAATCATACTTCAATTCTAAATTAAGTACCATTACAATCCTCTGTAGTAGGAAGACATCATGAGTTGACCTGAGAAGACTTTTACTGATAGTATACAGGTAAACCAAACAAGGAGTTAAACATCTAACTCTTAAAGTTCTGGTGAATCACTGGGATCTAGTCACTCAACTACTGAATCTACTTTATCATCCAAAGAATCACTCCAAAAGAAAGTCCCTATATTTTTAATGGTATATACTGCACTGTACTAGAGTAGCAGGTCTATGATTCCAACCAAGATCTGACCAACTTATGATACAGTAACAACAATTAACAGGTACAATGAGATTAAGGTCCCAACATTATTCATGAACCTTCTTGTATCTATCATCTAAACATACAAGTGCATTTGCACTGCTTACCAACCATACAGGTATCAAAAGACGTATAAATTTGTGTAACCATAGCAGGTTACCTGTTTATTTTACTAAAGTGGTGTAGTAATTACCAATTATCTATAGAGATAATAAAAAAAAGAAATTCAGAATATCGTCAAGTACACTTAACCATACAGACAAATTATACATATATAGTACATACCTGAAGGACAAGCAGTTTTCTACTGGTTCACCATCCTAAGAGACAGAAACAAAGAAACAAAGTTAAAAGGTATATATTATCATATTCACTAACTCTCACATGGAAATCATAGAATGATATATAAAATTTTTCATGTAAATAAATACACCATGAAAAAATTTCATGGTAAAAGTCAAAATAGCACAACAGAAATACAATGCAGTATCTAATATTATACACTACTTACCAAAAACACTTTGAAATTATTTTGAGGTGACTCGAATAAACCATCCACTGCTTTTCTCATCCTTGTCAGATTACTGTAATAGAGGAATGTCTTTAAAAATGGAAATCCCATCTAGGACTGACTTATATAATTTATCCATGGTTTTGAAATTAATGATGAAACATTCAAGCTATGATTAATAATTTGAAGTTTTCAAAACAAAATAATTTGTAAATTAAAGTATTTTATAGTTAAAAATGAGCTAAGTGCAAGGAAATTTAAACTCAAAATTAAATTATTAGCTGGCTTGGGGTTCAACTCCTTGCAGTAAATGAGTGTTAAGGTAGACAGAATGGTGTATGACATAGATGATGAAGAGGGCATTTGATTGAGATAGGATTATCTGACTTACATAGGATTATCTGACTTACATTAAAGATCACAATGATTATATTCTATGATAAAAACTCTTGTACCAACAACAAAATGTCCTGTGTAATTTGTAAGTGAGAATACTAGCATGACGTCCCTACATCCATAAGGTTTGTGCACATTACTCTACGTAGTAATATATAAAAGAAACATGCAATAAATCACCACTGCGGCTTCAGCATGTGATGCACTCTAGGAGTTGTGTGTTATAAACTTAAATGGGACACTTTCACGACTTTCTCACCGAAACTACAGAGCCTGTGGAGAATGCCCAAGTCACATATGTGAAAGTGAAATTTCCATGAAAAAGGTGGGAAGTGTAAATTTGACATCTCAGTACTGCCAGGGCAGGTCCAAGCCTTTATGGGGCCCTATGCAGGGTTGGATTTGGGGGGCCCCTTGATCACCACCACCACTAGTGCTTAACTATTACTTGTGCTTGAATACTTGATAATTTCATGTACTATAAAGGCATCACTAACCATATAAGGGTAGCAAATTTACAATATGGTCCAGTATTATTTGCTTTTTTTAAATTTCAGAGTGACGTATTGTGCGGCATATTGAACTTGTGTTTGTAAGTAACAGAACAAATCAGCAGGCAAGACTCTATATTTGCAATAAAACAAGTTAACCAGTTTAACTGCATATATTCTTAAAATAAAAGGAGCAGTTGTGCAAAAATGCAATTTCCCACTAAAAATAAAACCAAATAACATACTTGTATCTTCTTACTTAAAAAAATAGCAGTTGTAAAAATAAATAAATACTGTATGTGACCTGCTTGAAAAAAATACCTGAATATGTGCACAAAAATTAAGATGAACAATTATATTTGAAAACCATGTGCGAAAGTGGTAGGTGCAAAGATGAACTCTAACCTAAAATATACTAATGTAGGCCCACTGAAGGAATTTACTTCTCACTTCTTATTTTGTAATGCGTAAAAGACACTGACTGGCACTGCTTTCTTAACCAGTCACCAAACTATTTCAGTATTTAAATTATTTTTAGTCTTTGTTTCCCGGCTTTTCTGGAGGCAAAGTCATTTATGGCATCATTGTATGTGATCTCGTGGCCAGTTCTGTTGTTGACACTAATAACTGAAAGTCCACTCAGTCTTTCCTGTGCCATGATAGATTTCAAGTAAGTTTTAATCAATCTGAGCTTAGAAAAGCTTCTTTCTGCTGAGGCAACTGTAACAGGGAGTGTGCAGGCTATCCTGAGAGCTATCCAAAGATTTGGGTACAACTCACAAAATTCATTTTGAGAGAGGTAAGTAAGAAGACCAAATGCGGTCATCTTTGCTTGTGGGAGTTTTGGAAGACTCCCCATTTCTGTAATCAATGCACTGCCATAAACATCTGACTCTTCTCCATAGGTGAGTATGTTCCCAAGATTCCTACAACGGTCCCTCAGTATCTCTGCTTCAAGATCACTGAAGTTGAGAAGCTTCGAAGCGGTCTTCCAAAGACTGGATGCCACAGTCTATCACAACATTAGAAAAGGTCACATCCAGTTTCTTTATCGCATTTTGTACTGACTTGTCAGTTGCCTCATAGGCAAAGTGCCTTTTTGTGGACCTCAACCTCGTCTCCTTCAGCACTGCCTCGGTATTCATTTGTCCACATATCTCTTTTGTAGAGACCTGTGCACCATTAAAACCAGTTGTCTTGTAACTGACCAAATTGCCCTTACTTTTCTGGATGAGGTTCATTGCAACATCAAGTTGCATATTAACTGACTGAAGAAGCTTGCTTGTGGTGTTTACCTCCGAAAGAATGTCATACCAGACCACACAGTATATTTGAAATCCAAGTGATCCTAATTCTTCATCTACAGGTTGGGGAAACCCAAGCTGTAGATGAAGAAAAGAAGCAAAGAGGAGGAAAGAGCAAGCAGACTAAGGCTGAGTATGGATGGGTCACTAGCTTCAAAGCTGTACAATCCTGCGAGGTTTTGTTACAGAAAACAAGCAGAAAAATGGATACTATTAAAGACAAATGAATAAAAATTCTACAAGTGGCAGATAAAGCAAGAGGGAAAAAAAAAACACACACACACAATGGGTGAAGAAAAGAGGGCAGGACCTGACTAGCAAGTTCTTCCTAGGTTCATGAACCATGGAACATGAACATAACTTACCTAGGATCTCAAAGCCAATAGATTACCGAAGCCAAAGACACAAGTGATAGGAAAATGTCCTGATGCAGGGGTTTTAGCTAATACTAGGAATAAGAGCTAACTTAAATTTAAGTCAATAGCAGCCAGTGTAGTAAACATACAGTTACCATATTGCAGAAGATAAATTAGACTAGCCTAACTCATCTAATTCATGCTGAAAATTTATTATAGGACTAAGAAAGGAAGGGTGAAAATAGTGAATCTATGAAACATCAGTATGTGGGAACCAAAGAAAGCATATCACTATTACAGTGAATCTCTGGCTGATAGAGTTAGCTGTCACTTTGAATCTATGATACAAACTTAGTCAATTTGGATCCAGGTACTTTCCCAGATGAGGCTGATTGATACTGAACCAGGCCAGTGAAATAACTGATTACTCTTTATGAAAGGTTTTTACTAAAATTTATTTTTTGCTATGAAGAAAACGTATGAAATACTGATTGCACCTTGCTTTCCTCTAATTTTGTTGTATTTCTTATTTTTTGGTATTTGAGCTAAGCATTTTGTGAATTTACATTACTGTACCTGGTAATGTCATTCTTAGTCCTGTATATGCAACAAAAATAGGTAACAAGAAAATACATAGATTTCCCTTACACTTAGATATGCATACATGCACACCCGGAAGTAACAGATAAAAAAGAACATCTTATTAAGACAGCACAATTAAGAAATGTTCTTACCCAGAAAAGAGATCAAGAGGACAGTAACAGCTGGTAACATGGTCCGCATCCTTCCCAACCTAATTAGAAAAGCATTTAAAATGTGTGAGACATTTAGATCTAGGATGAATGTCAAACAAGCATAGTAAAACGTACACATTGTGAGAGTGAAATATAAAGACAGTCAATGTTATTCTTTACCCACACCAAAGATAAATTAAACACCTTCAATTCAGAGCAATACTAATGTTTCAAAACAAATAAAACTTTCACTTTATGAGTGCCTTAATCAATATACCATTAGGTAGACATAGAAAACCCAAAACTGAAGTACAGGCAGTCCCCGGTTTACGACGGGTCCGGCTTACAACGTTCCGAGGTTACGACGCTTTTCAGATATATTCATCAGAAATTATTTCCCGGTTTACGACGCATGTTCCAGGGTTACGACGCATCGTATGCCGATCCGACGGAAGAAATATGGCTCCAAAACAGCAGAATAAAAATTTGGAGGGTTTTTTGATGAAAAACTCAATAAAAATGCAGTTTACATCGTTTTTAATACACCCACAGCATTAAAAGTCAGGTTTTCTTAGGATTTTTGACGATTTTTGACGATTTTTCGGTTTACGACGATTTTCGGCTTACGATGCGGCATAAGAATGGAACCCCCGTTGTAAACCGGGGACTGCCTGTACATTGGTTATACGTTGGTTTAGATATGCTGGCTTATGTCAACACAGGCAACTGCCTAAAAACAGCTCATAAGAATGGTAGTGTTAAAGGGTAAAGGAGGACCGAAGGTGACCTCTGGATTATAACCTGCCAAGAGATGCAGTAACTTTATAAGGTTGGTTACTAATGTGTAGGTGAGCTACCATGGTCAAGAAAGTTACTAGTTAAAGTACCTGTGGTATTTCATGCCTTTACTTAATCTGTGGGTCATGAGGAAGGGACTAAACAAATGATAACAGTTAATACTGTATGTTAGGAAACGTTAAGTATATTTTTTGAAATCATTACTAACTGGCTTTGAAAATAGTACAAACATTTCAACTTTACATGTGTCTGAATGGCGTGATGAAGAGGGGGGGATAAAAGATAAAATAATATGTATAAACCATATGGTTTATACTGGAAGTGAAACCTAACGAGAGATGGAGTAGATTTGACACACATTGTACCAAAGAACTGGATTATTAAAAGCTGAGGCACTGATCTCTCATCTACCTAAATTTTCCATCAGTAAGCATTCTTACACAGAGACGAAAGCTTTTAGGTATAAAGGCCTTGCCTAATCTAGGTGTGTCTTTGGAAAATGCCTGCCCTCCGCAAGAAATACCAAGATCCTTGTATACATAGAGTTAAGCCAAGCCATATGAAAGATTCAAAACACGACTCATTAGCCTAGTTCAACTGCATTAATATGGAAATCAATTAAGTTTATTGTTTAAATATATCATCACCAATGTTTCTGATGATATTGAAAAAAGGGAGGTATTTCCTAATACACATTACCAATTAATGCAGACATGAGAAATCAGCATAGAACTACATATGCGGTAGCCTTGTAGTATCTAAAATCATAATAAATTTTGATTATTAATGAAACATGCCGAAATAACAACAAAATACGTTGCTTATGAACCCTTGAGCTTGTAAATATGTAGTTAAGATATAAATAAATTATATTTTTAGCGAGTGTGAGAATGTCTGAAAGTGCATAAAAATGATTGATGCATGAATCATCATTTATTGTAAACTTCTACAGTAGCTCACATGCACAGACATCATCACCATAAGCCCATCCTCAAGCAGGAGGTGTAATTCTGGATGTCTATCTCACTGACTAATGTTAGCTAAAGGGATATATAATCTATGAGGGTTTACATATTTTTAAGAACACTTCAGGTTTAGCTGAAAACAGGGCCATGTCACTGTACTGAGAAATTAAAAGTTTGAAAGAATCTTTGTATCCATATCAGTTCTGCTAGAAACCAAACTCTTTACGCAAAAAACACCTTAATCTCTGATGAAGAACTTAAAATTTACCTGCCTCAGGTCGAAAGCGACATTACGGAAATCAAATAAAGAGGCATTGTTGTGAATTCTGTACTATCAAAGATAATAATTCAGTTAGGGAGATGTTAAAGCAGGCCAACTGTGTGAAATGCCTTACTTGCTGCATAATGGGTTGAGGATTTGAGTTCTTCACCAGACAATACTTCCCAGGTGGAAGGAATTCCAGTGATAATAAGGCACACTCCAGGCTATATGAAACACTTTTGACATTAACAATAGAACTGTTAGCATTAATGCTTTCCCATTCTATGGAACTACAACTTTAAAGACAGAGACTGAAGAAAATTGAGAAGGTTAACGTCATTGTTTAGTGGAGGGAAGTTTATTCAGTTTTCAAAATTTCATTGCATGCTCCTCAGATGTCCTTTTATACCTGTACAAGCAACAAATCTGCTCTGTATACATATAATATAGCACTTAAAAAGATATCTGTATGAAAACATGGCTTTGCAAGTTGTTTTCTGCTTATTTTGAACCCAGGAGAAGGATCTGGACGTCAAATGACAGCAGGGAAATTACTTTTGTGTTGTTCTCAAAGTTTAACGAGCAAACATAATTGCACCATACTTTTCTATTCATAAAGCAAAAAATATACAACATTTACAATGATAATTTTACCCACACACTTTCCTCTTGTCTTGAAGTAATTGCCAAATAACCATTAAATGTATAATAATAGTTCTCAAACTTTTATATTACAAAAACAATATTTAAGTCACAACGTACGTACAAAATTTTGAACCTAAAATATAAAGATATGAATCAGTGCACTTTGTTTATGGAGCTCTCTATACACATTGGAAAATGACAAGTAGGTGTAAGAAGACACATCTCTTAAAAAATACTTATTTCTAAGACGCATGCAACAGCGTTTCCATCTCTACCAAGGTAAGGGTTAACATCATGTTCATAGAAATTGTGATTTCCTACCTTGATGTGCTGCTTGACGCAATACCTGCAGAGAGGCAACTCGGGAGTCGAGGTATCAATGAAACCTTGCTTGGGTTTGATTTCAATGCATATATTCCATGACTCCCTGTTGACAGAAATGCTCGAAGTACTGTGCAAGGAATTCGTTGGACAGTTTCCTTCCTCGACACTTTGGCATTCAGACAACAAGGCCTTCTCGAGTTCTGAACATGAATTGTCCTCCACTTCAGCGAGGGATGAATCATTAGGTAAACTACTTGTACTTGATGTTTGGTTGTTCCTGAGATTCTTTCCAGCTTTGGCTCCCTGAGATATCTCCCGCGAGGAGAAATTCATCATTGGTATCAACTGAATGTCTTGTCCATTATAATGAAGATCCTGGACACTATCTGAAACTTGTTCGCTCGGCACTCTTAACGAGGAAGACGAACTGACGATGACATCATGAGATAACAATGGTGATGGTGAAATGCAAGGACTAGCTGACGATGAACTGGACGATGCTGGCGAGGAAGACAGAGTTGGAGACTTTCTTGAAATGAAAATGCTGGCTGCATCCGGGCAGATGCAGGCTACTCCTTCGTTATTTATTTCTTTATGTCGGCGATGAGCTTTAATGGAAAAAAGAATGAATGCTGACAGAAGGTAACCATCATCTTCCACAAGAGTTATAAATACATTTTGTATGACTGCAAACTTAAAAGAGCTGTTAAGAATGATTTACACAGATTCACTTTGAGATGGATGCAAACAGCTGACATGTGTAAAATAGCAATTTAAACAAATGAAAATTCTCTTTCAAGCTTATCTTGAAATCCATAAAACTTTTAGGCAGTTGCATAGTTTTTAAATTGTCCATAAATAAGACAAATCTCTGTCGCACTCTCCTGTGCGATCATCGCAAAAAAGTTCAAGTTAATTTTTCCTCAGAAAATGAAAGAAACGAGATGTGGTTAAAGTGTTGCTTACTAAGAAACATTTTTCCTTCCTGCCTGTGAGACAAAAGATTCCCACAGATGCACATTTCAAACATCTTCATCTTTTTCTCTGAACTCCAAAAGCATACAAGGATCATTGACAGGTGAGTGAAATAAGACCAAATGAATGAATGGACGGGAAAGTGAGAAAACAAATGAGGATGAAAAGGCAGGGGCGAGAATGATGGTCGTTGAGAACTGAACAAGAGTATGAGAAATTCAATGTATGAATAAGGATGCATCCACACTACGGTAAAACATGTCACAACACACGTCGGGGACTTATCGCATCCATATCACAATCAGGTAGTAGTATGCTGCAGTATAACCTTAAGAAGCACTTGCTAGGACTACCGATAAGTCGCTCACTTATATTTCAAGTTAGTGATGTGTGTGAGATAAATTACTGGCGTGTGTTTGACATGTTTTAATGATGTGTGGACCCCCCCCCCCATTGTTCTGGGTGGGTGATTAAGCAACAATAACCAAATTAATGATGAAATAGTTCTTTAGAAAAAAAAAACAGTGATTGATCATTCAAAATACAGGCAGTCCCCGGTTATCGACAGCCTCGGTTACTCACGATCCGGTTTTACGGCGCTTGTCTAGAGACGACGATAACCAGATTTTCGTCGCTGATCGCCTCTTATCAGCGGAGCTGATCACCGGTTATCGGTGCAGCTAACCGGGGATTAGTGCTATTGTCGCCGATTTTCGGTTGTCATCGCGCCGTCGGGGACGGAACCCCACCAATAACCAGGGACTGCCTGTAAACTAGTTCTGATTCCCGTTAGGTCAGAGAGAGCAGAAGCTGCAATGCTCATGGTTGTCCCAGCTACAAAATCTTCATCCCTGTAAAGTCCCATAATATTTCTATCCTTTCATTACTACTCCAGGAGGGCAAATACCAAGAGCATAGGCATTGGCAAAATTTCTAGCATCTAACACTAAACAAAATAATACTATACTTTGATGGAGTGCTCTCTCCTTTTTTGCAATAACTCAAGTCAGTTTTAAATAAATATTTCCTTTGTTCAACGTCAGGGGTTTGCTAGGAGTGTTGGTTGGGTGCGCATGTGCAGCAAACAGTCGAGACGGATCTGTGTATGGCACTTGATGTAAGGGTCCGAAGAGGTGTTAAAATATTATTTTAATATATAGTACTATAAATATTACAATATTATCCTAACCATATAAACAGTACAATAAATATACAATATCATCAAAACAATATAAATAGAACAATAAATATAATGTAACATACAATAATCATCAGGTAGTTTAACCAGACCACTTAGTCAAAATACTTGGGCTTGTCTAAACAGAAAAAATTTACACTCAGCCTAATAAATTGCAGTTCGTTAACACTGCGATCATTCAATTCTCGGATAACGAAAATTCCGACAAAATGCCCTTAACTGACATATTTATGAAACTTGACAGTCTGTTTGTCAAAACTTGGACATACACATGAAAAGTTAACTGAGCAGCATCCTCTGTAGACAGGGACTGGGTCACGAATGTTATTCATGGAATATCAATGTTCAAAAGAGTGTGACTAATTCGAAGAAGGGATAGAATTACTTTAAAATTGCACTCAATTTACTTTGAAGAATATCATAATCTGAAATTGGGGTTTTAATTAATTCTTATCAGATGCATTATGCAATAAATCTGCCATTCACTAAGAACGATTCGTTGTAAAGATGTTATATAATCGTTGAAAGGAACGGTTATTTTTGATCTCCACCTTTTCATCCTCAAATGAAAAAAAATTGAAATTCATTTTTAAAAAGTTGACTTTCATATTTAACAAATTGAACTTCAAATTAAAAAAAGTTGACTTTCATATTAAACAAACTGAACTTTAAATTAAAAAGCTGACTTTCACTTAACAAAGAAATTGTACTTCGGATTAAAAAAGTTGACTTTCACATTAATGATATTGAACTTCAAATTAAAAAAGTTGAAGCTCAGATTAAAAATGTCGACCATCAATTTAAAAAAGGTAGATTTCAAATTTAAAAAATTGATTTTCAATTTAAAACAAATGAAATTCAATAAAAAAAAAATGTAATATCTAAATGTGCGTATCGAAAATGTCAAAATTCTTGAATCTCGAGAATTACAAATTCACGATTCTCTAGAATTTCCAAATCTCGATTCTAGAGAATTTCAAACTCTTGATTCTCGAGAATGTCAAATTTTTCAAATCATCCGTACATTATATGGAAGAGAGAGAAAAGATACCGAAGATATTTCTTCTCATCTTCTGGACCAACACGCACCGGTACCTAACAGATGTTCCAGACACTGTTTCCCAAACAAATGTCAAGCGCCTACATATCAAACCTCCCACCACTTTTAAGAGATACTCAAATATTATTCCCGGTACAATTATTCCTGGAGAACAGCTTGAAGTGTTCAGAAAGGGTCTTCTCTGCATGCTGAGCGTTCACAGAAAGTTTTTTTTAGTATTCCTTTTGTCATGAAGTTACCATCAAATCATTATAGTTAGTGTAAAATATAAAAATTTTTCATTTAAATTGCGTATGGGCATATAATAATGAAAACTATTTAAAAAAAAAGTTCGTTTGTAACGTATTTTCTTTTAATTTTTGCGAGAATGATGAAGTAAACGAAGAAAAAATTTGTTGTGCAAATTAACAGAATGACGATATCTGATTCATTCAGTTCCAGTTCAGAGATCGTAGGCATTTTCTACATGTTTTGTGGGGTGGGGGCCGGGGATATACACGGGCATCCCATGGGGTTCATTTGTGAACAGGGGTCACTTAATTTGAACGCAACATAGACAGATGGAGAAAAATTCTTTGATGTTAAAGTTAAGTATATCGTAATTTAACCAGACCTGATTAACAGCTCTCCTAGGGCTGGCCCGAAGGATTAGACTTATTTTACGTGGCTAAGAACCAATTGGTTCCTTAGCAACGGGACCTACAGCTTATTGTGGAATCCGAACCAAATTATGACGAGAAATGAATTTCTTTCACCAGAAATAAATTCCTCTAATTCTCCACTGGCCGGTCGGAGAGTCGAACGCTGGGCCAACAGCGTGCTAGCCGAGAGCTCTACGCACCCCTTCAATGAAGAACTAATTCTTTGATGCAACGCAGTCATTCGAACAAATCTGTTCTCCCGATATGTAACAAATAAGCAGCGATGTACTGAACGAGCCATGAACTCTCGGAATTCCTCTTGACCGGATGTACTGCCAAACGTATCTAGACGATAGGGTTAACATGTCAATGAACGAATCCGTTAAAGGATTTTCCAGATAAATTATGTGAGCGCGTCTCTACTTTTCAACTTCAAACGTGAATAAACACACACGTGTGCCTGTCAAAAGCAACAGATAAAATGAGAAAGAGACCTTGTACATATGGAACGATGATCAAGCATACCTTAGTTTAACCAGACCACTGAGCTGATTAACAGCTCTCCTAGGGCTGGCCCGAAGGATTAGACTTATTTTTCGTGGCTAAGAACCAATTGGTTACCTAGCAACGGGACCTATAGCTTGTTGTGGAATCCGAACCACACTGATCGCGGCCACGGACATATCCGAGCAAGGAAGTTATTTCTGCCCTGATACTCAGCCCTTCGTCGAATGATTTTGAATTCCGAAGTAATCTACAGGATGTCGAAAAATCAGTTCATCAGCCGAGACTGAACCACCAAAATCTATAAGAGCAAGTTCCCTTAAAAGAAGAATAACATGGATTTGAATATGCAATTTCATTTTCAATTTTCATCTAAAATAAACTAATCCACGATAATTTCAAGAGAAGAACGATACAACTACTCACAGTCACCCCGCGTGACACCAGGAAAAAAAAAAAAAAGCTTGCAACTCATTTTGGAAACAATGAGTCAGGGGGGAAATTGTGCTTTCTTCATTCATTTTCTTGTTGAGGAGTAATATGAACCGCTGGAGAATTTATTTTTTCTAAAAAAGTAGAAAACTCAAAATAAAGACCACGATTCGGTTGATATTATTTCAGTGTGTGAAGAAAAAAAATACATTTTAATAAAGTCTGCAATCAAATACATGGCTGACTTGTTTACTCGATGCGTACGTAAGTTTAAACAGGTAGTACACGGGACGTCACTAAATGTTCACGATGCCCAACTCCCAGGCAATAATTTTACCACACATGATCTTTTGGGAACTGTGGTTTAATTTCTAGTGTTAACTAATATGCCGGTAGGCTCAGCGGTAAACCGTACAAATCCGACGTTGTGGTTCCTTCGAGATATGTGTAGAAAAAGGAAAGTATACCTTAGTTTTACCAGACCACTGAGCTGATTAACAGCTCTCCTAGGGCTGGCCCGAAGGATTAGACTTATTTTACGTGGCTAAGAACCAACTGGTTACTTATCAACGGGACATACAGTTTATTGTGGAATCTGAACCGCATTATAGCGAGAAATGAATTTCTATCACCAGAAATAAATTCCTCTAACTCTTCATCAGCCGGCCGGGGAATTGAACTCCGGCCCATCGAGCGACAGTCCGCAGCGCTACCGATTCACCCAACGAAGAGCTAGATATGTGTAGAGGCAGCAAGGCGAGTGATAGGCCTATACAGCGACTATAGGTATATACTAATTTATTAATCTTCTGTTGTTTTAGATTATGCGGAAAAATAAGCTTTAAACTGAGAACAAGAAAGGCATACAACTAGGAGAAAGTGTGTTTTCTCACACATGAAAAAGACTAACCACAGTATTTCCTTGTATGTGCCAGGGAGGACAATATGATGCCTATGGCTTGAAGGCAGAAATGTTTTTACATTTGAACAAGCTCTGTGATTATGCACAGGCGACAGTCTGACGAGAGTACATAACAAACGTTGTTTCTGCAGCTTGTCTCTGGTGACCACGTGTCAGAGGTCTGCCCTCGTGGTCAGTCTTTGTCTGACGCTTCTGGTGGCGTCTGCATAGAGGGCCCCAGTGGAGGTGGGGGGGCCTGCAATGCTTTCATCTATTTTTGTGCACCTAAGGAATGCATCAAGCATTGGTGAACTGGTCGTATATATTTCTTTACTATTTGCGCTGAGTAATTTCTCATCACGAACTTCTTCACAGTTTGTGGCATCCAAGTGGGTATAATCGACATTAGGCTTAGTGATCATCCTGTAAATATGTATCCCATTATTAAACACAGATGTAATTATTCTGGTCATTAGAGATGAAATTTCACCTTGACTAGGTTTTCTAATTTTTCCCCGAATATCAGTTATAGAAACTGCTCCCGCAAATGTAAATACTCGTGGTTCGGCTCTTGGCAGAAGTTTGTCTTACAGCTACTCATGACTTGGGATTTTCAGTCCTGTGATCAACAGCAAGTCACTCTTCTTCCCTGGCGCATCAGACGGTCAGCTACTGTACGTAGTCAACAGTTCGTACCTCCAGTAGTACTGTATGCGGCATCCGGGTCGCACACCATCGGTCATCAATAAAATGAATCACGCGGTTCCTGAGGTAAGTAGCATGAACTGATTTCGCCCTACGGAAGAAGAAAATGGTTCTCCAAGGCACCCAGCACAACGATAATCTTCTCAGGGATAATCTAACTCTCTCCTTACATGCATACTTAACGAGCTATGAGAGACACTATCTCATTATGAGGAGACATTGGAGAAACTTATTTTCGAAACTCATTCCAACAAAATCGAAAGGAAAAAGTAATGGCATTCGTTCAAAATTACAACAAAGAGCTTAAATCATTTTCATGAAATCTTCCCTTCTGAAAGGTAACGGAAGAGAGAGAGAGAGAGAGAGAGAGAGAGAGAGAGAGAGAGAGAGAGAGAGAGAGAGAGACTGCTGATTGCGTCAGTGTAGCAACTTGCAGATGCTCCAAAGAAAGGATTATGCTCTGGTGACGTCTAGTCGTCCGTCATTGCCATCCAAGTCATGTTCATGATATCTGAAAGTCAACGCCCAGCACGACCCGCATTGCGTACGTTAGTATGCGTCTCCTCAATCCTTATGATCATCTTGAAACATCCGTTTGAATGATTTCACCATGAGCCCCCAACCAATATTCGCGCCTGCTTGCAAGCACGACCCTGGACAAAACGTACTAACATAACATACACGCATACACACACACATATATACACTATGGATTCTGCCACGTAGATGGATAGGCATTTGGTGGTGCTCAAAATCTCCCGGTTAATGAATACAAAGGATAAATAAAGATAAGAAACTGGACGAATCTCGTGCTTTCAGTCGTTAGAGCACGAGACGTGGATGAACGTAATGAAGAACCCTGAATTAAACTGGAACAAGTAGAACTGGAAGAAAACGAATTCAAGAGATACGGCCTTGATTGACTGAATCTAGCATTATAAAAGAAAGTTACAGCCATAATATGAATATTAGTTAAGGGATGTATAAACTTGATCCTTTAATATCAAAAGAACTTTGTAAATTGTTTAAATTTCAAGGTAGGCAGTAGAGATGTATGGAAATAAGATGATCATATTTGTAAACACAGTCTGGGGGCAGCAGTGCTAATGAGTTTTCCAAACCCCGCCTCCCTGACACCTGTCAGGCGTGGATCTGATGTCGCCTACGGTGGTATGTTTATCGAATTGTCCCCCGAGAGAATATTGTGATTTTTAGCCAAATGAGTTTTGAAGGCCACTCCTACACTGACACCAGCCTGTGGGTGGATATGTAGTCTCTAACGGTTGTGTATGTTCGTCAGTACTGTTCCTGTAGTATATATAGTAGTGACTTCTAATACTCTGTATCACTAGAATGAGGAAAACCATTCAGGTGTTCGAAAGTCCTTGGTTCTTTTTATATAGTAATATATTTACTTTATAATTGTGGATTTTTATTACTCACATTAATAATAATCATATTTTCACTTAGACTCCCCCCCACCCTTTACTGAAGCACTATTCTATGTTTTTTAAACTGTAAGAATGTTTTCTGGTGCGTGATTCGCCCTTACCTTGTCTCAAAGGCGCTAAGGTGTCTCGCAGCTCCTGGGCGGTGGAGGCGTCTAGGCAAACAAGTCGGGACTCGTCTGTGAGGAGTGGTCCTAGAATAGGTCGAGCCACGTTGTGAAGAAACTCCTCGTCCTTCTTCGCCCGGATGACCAAGTCCTTCTTCGAGGACGTTGCTCCAACGGCTGTCTTCCGAATGCGCAATACCTGTCCCTGAGAACGATGAAAATGGCGAAACAATCTACACTTAGTCATGAAATACGATCCAGTGCAATTTATTCTTATTTATGATTGACTGCCGATGAGACAGACGCAGTAATGAGAACAAACCAGCAACAAAAATAATGATTCTATATTATTATTATCATGAAAAAAGGAGCTACCGAAAATTCTCTACTCAAATACATATGTAAGGCATCGCACTGCATTCCTTTCTTAACTGTGACCGAAATTTTTCAGTAGGAACTTCAATACGAGTGAAAAAGAAAAAACTAAATGGCTTTACATCGCTGATACATACAAACTTCAGGGAATGAAATTTAAGTAATTATTCACTGTGAGCAGATGAAATATGAGCTGATCTCTTCACATGCATCTTTTAATTGGTAAAGATCGCAGGACTCAAAAACAAATACTGTAGTAAGGAGTACGAGAACTCTCATGGGCCCAGTGAGTCAAAAGAGTGCTACAAACGAACCAGATCTTGATTTTGTCATTCTTAACACAGTGTACGAGGGAAAGAAAACCCCAGCAAAAGTCGTGCAGTGGGATATTTGAAGCACAGGCTCTCAAGAGCTTGGAAGCGTTAAGAATGTCTACCTGCAACACAGACAGGCAAAATGGATACTAGGTTCTGATCTGATTTCATGGAACTGAAAAGTTAAAACGATGTCTCCCTGGATATAAGGTCTATAAAGAGCTCAAAATCTGCAGAAGAGAAAAATACACGCAGTTCATGTACACGTAAGAACTCTCCACATGGCATAAGTATTTTTCTTTCTATGCAAGAGCCAGTTGTGCTATCAGCACACAGGGTGGGATGATAATTACATATTTTGTAGAACTCTAATTCTCTGGAATGAGAGGGGTCTCACAAGCAATTGTTTTAACTAATGATACTATTCTAGAAATTTAGAGGAGTAGTAAAGTACAGCCCAAGATCCGAGCATAACAAGTATCCCGACCCCTTTACTGAGAAAATTACAAACAAGGATGATCAAAGGAGGTATTGAATGAATTCTTGTCAGGTCCCGTTGCTAGGTAATCAATTGGTTCTTAGCCACATAAAATAAATCTAATCCTTCGGGCCAGCCCTAGGAGAGCTGTTAATCAGCTCAGTGGTCTGGTTAAACTAGGGTATACTTAACTTAACTGACACGAGGGAAGGAGAGTACAAGTGCCACTGAACATTTTACAACAAACATCCCAGGTGAAAGATACAGAGAGTTCAGGTTTATGTAGCAAAAGACGACTAAGCGCTCGAATTTAAGAGTGGGGAAGTTCTGCCACTGTCTAGGTTATACACTGAAACAAAGCCTTTGCATAAAGGACATCTGCTCATCGATTTAGCGGTTATTTTCTTCAATACAATCGGAGGGAGACTGCGCTTTCAACCACGTGTGTGTGTGTGTGTGTGTGCGTTGGCAGCGTATCGAAAACAAGTGAACAGACTGTTATGAAATCTAGCACACATATTCATTCATTAGGTAACCTTATCGAGAATGACTTTAGGGAGAAATCGGTTAAAAGTTGGTAATTTGTTAACAAGGACTCTCACTGATCTTAAAGACAGCGTCTTCTACTATTTAGGTGCTTCATACCCGGCTACATATTTGTGGAATCATTTACATATTGATAACCTGTTGACGTATTTCACTAAAAATTAAAATGACGGTATTTAGACCATTGATGGTTTAAAGTCAGGTCTCGATGCCCATAGCATTACTAGAAAAGATGTAGAACCAATGGGAACTATAGTGTACTTCTATATAATTAAGAAATCTCGAAGTGACCCAAAAATCAATGATTCCAATTCAACTTCAGACTGATAATCCAACAAACTTGACTGGGCGGTGGGGTTTCCCAGGAGTTTTGTGGCACTGACGGCTTTTTTCGTCCCCCCCCCCGGCCTTTTTCTTAGGATATTTAACCCCATTTTACCTTCTGCATGACAACATTAACAAGTTGAAATCTACTGTTTTTCATAAAATCGGCAGAAAACGTGACTAACGGCAGAAAGCCCAGCCATTTTTTTTATTCTTCTTGAATCATCCTCATAACTGATTACTGGGAATTTTTGTCATAATGTTGAATTTCTATCATATGTTGTAATCATAAGCATTTTCACAATACTTACGACTTTACCCCCTGTATAATGTGGTTCGGATTCCACAATAAACTGTAGGTCCCGTTGCTAGGTAACCAACTGGTTCTTAGCCACGTAAAATAAGTCTAATCCTTCGGGCCAGCCCTAGGAGAGCTGTTAATGAGGTCAGTGGTCTGGTTAAGCTAAGATATACTTAACTTATTTGTCATAATGTTGAATTTCTATCATATGTTGTAAACATACGCATTTTCGCAATACTCACAACTTTACCCCCTACTACTCATAACTGATAGGTATGTTTCTAAGTTTACGGCGAGGGCAGTTCAGAATAGGTTGAAGGGCGTTTTCCGCTAGTGCTCAAGTTTCCTCCGACGAGGTCATGGTTTTTTTTTGTTGGCAAAATTATACAACATTTTTAAATAAAAAACCCATCAGATCTAGTGAGGCAAAGTTGATGGGTCTCGCATTATCTGTGCCAAGGCCAAAGTGAGGGCACACTCCAGGTATCAGCCCGGTATCAACCTTTGACACCTACTCAGAGGGGCTAGTACTAAACATGGCGGAGGCTCCTTGGGACGCCGTGTTTAGTACTAGCCCATCCAAGGGGGATCAAAGTATTATATACACCCACTTCTATATTGTGTGGTTGACAAATTATTATATTAATAAATAATATCTACTTTACTTAGCATGAGTTTACCCTGGGCTTTGACAAAGGTCGATAGCCTACATACCCAGTTAACACCCACATTCCATTTCCGGAGGAAAACGAGATCGCGGATAAAATGACTCATTTTCACTTTGAAAATGGATTACGCAAAGGTTCTCAAAAGAACAGTAGTTTCCTCTAGGGACACTTTGTATGTGAGGGCTTCTATGTATGTACTGTGTGCAACATGCAAATCTGAAATATTAACCAGTCTCCAGTCAAACAATTAGCAGACAATTTCCAGAAGTGTTACCAATTCTACCCTACGAAACTAATGTTTAAAAACGTAAATACTAAAATACATACTAGTCAACAGTTACCATTGTAACTAATATGATCTGAGAAGTCGAGTCTTCAAATTCACATCTGATCTTTGGCTTCGTCGGCTACCGGTTGTATCCGCTCCGCCGGACTTTTTTTTTTTTTTTTTTTGTGCACACTACCGGGGCTTCGTAGTTCAATTTCGGTTCCGGTTTTGTAAACGATTCTGAGCTCGCGGAGGCTAAAAGTTAAAGGGAATTAATTCTCTAACTTCCACCATTTAGTCCGGAGAACATTTTTTTTTAAATAACAATGACTTCTTGCAAATAATAAAAAATGCAATTTTAAAGTTAATTTAAAGTTCATACTTGGCTGTAATTTTCTGACGAACTCATGATTATAACCATTTACACTTATAATGTACTTTATATATATATATATATATATATATATATATATATATATATATATATATATATATATATATATATATATATATATATATATACATATGTATATATACGCCATGACATATTTTATATTTACAAATATTAAGAAACAAATTTCGTTTCATATCTGATTCATTATACCTGGGGAATAACTTATTCACTAGGGAATTATAAGTGACATGTACTTCGTCAACAGTGGTATTCGAATCGCTGCCTGGTTTAGAAACAAAGAAAATCAGTGACTTTAACCAGTGAGCCATCCAGGCATGTAACACTACAATTGCAATAGCCACAATGCCCTCTTAACTTCTCGAGTTCTTCGCGCTTTTTTGGATATGCTTGTCACTACAAAGCCGTAAGATCCAAGCGCAAGAAATTGAAGTGACTGTGATGCCCGGTCGCGCGAAGAACTCGAGAAGTTAAGAGGGCATTGTGGCTATTACAATTACATATGTATCTGGTAAAAGTGACCAGTAGATTCTACACACACACACACACACACACATACATATATATATATATATATATATATATATATATATATATATATATATATATATATATATATATATATATATTATATATTTATATATATATATTGAGTGTTTGTGTAAACTAGGTAATGAGTGTAAAATTCGACCACATGTATTCCAAAATATTGGTAAAATGTCCTTGTTTACACATGGCAAAAATTCCTTTTACATATACATTTGTACAAAAGCTGAGTCAAGTTCTGAGGGGGAGAACGCACCTACTGTGCATTTCAGGGCCGTGCCTAATAGGTTTTCGTCGATAAAATCGTTACAAAGTATCGGATATGGTTCGTATTTTGGAAATAGCTATTTGAAGCCACAGCCTATTTGACAAAAAAAAGCAGTGATGTCTAATGTTGATAAATAAGGCACTTATCAGAGTAAATCAAAGAAATTTAAAGGGAAACTTAGCTAAATTTAGTAAGCACCCACAGATAGGCTGGTTGTGACGTAAACTATGACATCAGACGTAATAGCAGGGTTCCCAATAGTATGATAATGATCGTGGAAACACAAATATTTGACCCTCTTGTACGATAAGCAATACCTTGAGTAGGATGTGCGATAATTATCGAAATTGTATGATGATACACTATAAATAGACGATGATCTAACATTTTTATCTGTACAGTCAAAGTTAACCAATAAAGAAACTGTTAGAGATTTTGTCTAAACTTAACCGAGTTGAAACTATTACTATTACCACTACTACCAACATCTGAGTCTTCATTCATAAAGTATATGGGCGGGGTTTCTAGTAAAGTACGTCATATTACAGTATCAATGAATGGGAGGGTCTTCAGTAATGACGTTTTACTAGCCTCTATCTACGAACCTGCTAGATTTAGCTGTAGCTTCAAATAGCTATTTGCCAAAATACGATCCATATCCGATACTTTATAAAGATTTTATCGACGAAAACCTATTAGGCACGGCCCTGAAATGCACAGTAGGTGCGTTCTCCCCCTCAGAACTTGACTCAGCTTTTGTACAAATGTATATGTAAAAGGAATTTTTGCCACGTGTAAACAAGGACATTTTACCAATATTTTGGAATACATGGGGTCGAATTTTACACTCAATACCTACACGCACACACAAACGCCCAATATATACGATATATATATATATATATATATATATATATATATATATATATATATATATATATATATATATATATATATATATATATATATATATATATATATATATATATATATATATATATATATACTGTATATATATATATATATATATATATATATATATATATATATATATATATATATATATATATATATATATATATATATATCATATACACAAATATTAAGCCACAAATTTCATTTAATATCCAATTCACTATAGCTCAGGAATAACTTACACCCAAGGGGAATTATAAGTGTCAAATAGCTATTTCCAAAATACGATCCATATCCGATACTTTATAAAGATTTTATCGACGAAAACCTATTAAGACACGGCCCTGAAATGCACAGTGGTTGTCAAATCCAATGCGGAACAGGTTGCATCCTTTTGGTTCCTTTAAATTTCGTAACATTCCATGCAATGTCTCTAAACTTACGCAACTTTAAGTTAACGGCATCTACATTGCATGTTTCTTAATTTTAGTCTTTTATTGCGTACATATCTGGAGTACTTAGATTCGGTGAGTCGCGAATTATTTTTCCTTGAATTAAATTTATTTTTCGTCTGAATTCACGTAAACGGCACCCAACAGGACTCGTTATATAATGATCAGGGTGGCGTCAATTAGCACAAAAAACAAGAACTGGGGACCAGAAGGCGGAAAAAAACAAAAGAACTTAGTCAAAACTAGGATGATAGCATTTCCAAGCGAGATCTGTCTTAAAAAGAGGTATTTTATGAATTATAAAATGCTTATTTTTGCAATATCCAGAGGAAACCAAAAGCTGTAAAATAAATTTGCAGCTATATTCACTTTACTAGCATGTTCTTGAGCCAATTAAAAAGATTATAAAAAAAAAGGGCAGCGTTGTTGGGTGTGAACGGCGTTCACTGATGAGCACAGTGAACAGGCAGCCACGTCCGTCATCAGAGGGACACTTGCATAAAACGACACCCACTCGTGAATTCGGTCTCTCTCTCTCTCTCTCTCTCTCTCTCTCTCTCTCTCACATCCTGAAGATCAAAGGTCGCATGCAGTTGCTGGTATTTGAGGACGTATTCGAGAAAAACATGAGTGTCTACACACACATATGTAGGCAAAGAAATAAGTATGTGTACACACACATATGTAGGCAAAGAAATAAGCATGTGTACATACACATATGTAGGCAAAGAAAGAGCTAGCGACAGAGAAAAAGAGATGCGACTGGATTTATGTCGCCGAGAGAGAGAGAGAGAGAGAGAGAGAGAGAGAGAGAGAGAGAGAGAGAGAGAGAGAGAGAGAGAGAGAGCAACTTTTAAAAAATATTTCTCCAAACCAAGGAGAGCCACTGAGCCTTTGATCTTCATGATTATCAATATCTTTCTTTCTGATTACTATTTTCATATATTTGGGGATTAATAAACAAAGGTGGAAGACTAAATGAGTGACTGACTAACAACACAAACCAAATCATACTGGTCTGGTACCGTACCAGGCCAAATAACACCGGTCAAGAGAGATGAGAAGGCGCGTTAGGCCTATTTTAGTTCACTGTTTTGTTGTCAAGAGAATAACTTAACAAAGAAAACACATGACAAATTTATCAAAGAATGTCGTCTATGGTGTTCTAGGCAGCATCGCCAGGTCTGGTTCATCCGTCGCATTTTCACTTGAACAATCACAAAAATGACTGAATCATTCGTATGCATAACGTTGACGCGTACGATACGTGAGGAATATTCGGCATCATTACATTGAGATAGTCCATCACCATAAAATCTGTTGCCCCAAATGACTAATATTTCATAACTGAATTTTGCACATACCGAAGAACATGCTTACTGCCCAATCTAATATAATTTTCACCTAAGCTAACAACTGAAAGGAACAGTTGCGGTCCCAAACCTACAGTAACAATAATAACTACTAAGCAGTTCTGGTAGTGTTGTGCAGTTATCAACATAAAATATTTCAGCCGCTATAAAAGCGTATTACTCGTTTAACTCGGATTGCGAAATCACATTATGCACTGATCCAATCGCAAGTTGCAGAATAAACCAGACCATTATTTTTTGTTCTCATAAACTGTCGTGTGGTTTTTGTTTTGCTTTCATTTACGCCACAGACATATCAAGAGGGTGAAACTGGCTCACATATGAGTCATATTTTGTTGTCTAGAGGTCATTCGAGCACGTTTTCCGGAAACTTCTACGATCTTTGCACGGCGTTCTATATATCTGATCTATATTTGAGTGCAATTGTGCTTGTGCGACATCCTCTTCGAGGTGCGCGTTGCCTCACTTTGAACGGATACGAATATTTGCCGCTTGGTGCACAGATACCGAAAAACGCCGGAAAAAGTTCTCAAGTGGAACCGCCTTCAGGGTGAGGTGTCCTTAGGGCAGCGTCACACGAGGGCTCTTCCCGCCAAGCCTTAGCCTAGATCTTTGTACCAAGCTGAATAAGTTGCTAATATATTCGTTTGAAGCTGGAGTAACACACACGCTCGCATAATGAGGTCTTGACAGAACCAGTTTTGAAGAATGAATGAAATCTAATTACCCTATATAAACCCTCAATCAACATCTCCCACATAAATAGAAGTTCAAGATACTTTTCGAACCATCAGCCTAATATGGTCAGAGATGCTACCTTCAACAGGCCCACATTCATCCATAACTGCCATTCATGAAATAACCTATAGTACCCTTTATGCCCTAACAGAAATACCTCGAAAAAGCTGGAAACGAATTGCAGTTTATTCATCTTGACTACAACACTATTAATGAACGCAGATAAATGACAGGTATTTGGTACAACGCAGGAACCGAGAATGCCGGTGCTAGATGCACGAGATTACATATTATCAACAAAGGCGTATTAAACATGAAATGACGCAATGGACTGCTTACATTTGCATTCACTATACAGTCTCGCTCGGCTATGATCCAGCAATTCGATCAAGCTGTGGAAATAAAGAAATGAATCAAGCTTTTATGCATGCTACACTCGATAGGTCCCACTTACATTTCTTTGTAATTGTCTTAACGGGTGAGACTTTTGTAATTGTCTTACCGGGTGAGGCTTTTGTAATATTCTTACCGGTGTACCAGTCTGCATTTCCCCCCGTCTGAGATTCCCCCAGGGGAAAATCTGGCCCAGGATAAATCTCCCCCAGGGGGAATTTTGACCCAGGATAGTATTCCCCTCTCCTGGCCAATATTCCCCCAGCCCCCATACCAGGTGTGAAAGCACCTGCCACCTGCCACTTGCCACTTGCCATGTATGACGTGCCACCTTGGTGTGAAAGCGGCCTAATATAACGAGGCAAACTGGCAAATCACTGAAGCCTAACAATACAGTGATTCGATCATCACGAGACATTAAAAAAAAAAGGGAAAAAAAAAGAAACAAAGCCAACAACAGGTGATAGGGAGCAACTGAGTGCCAGATTACTCCGAGCAGTAGTAAGGGTAGCAGCAGGTGTATCTGAACATGGAGGAGTACACCTACCACACATACTTTCAATACCTGGATAGTGGAAAGTACCCTGATGGACTAAAAAAAGAAGAAAAACGTGATATTAGAAAGAAGTGCGAGCCATTTTGTGTTCAAGAGGGATATTTGATGCATAAACAAAGCAGGAAAGGTGAAGTTCAGCTACGCCAAGTGTTAATGAAAGCGGAAGTGAGCAGAGTTATCAAAGCTTGCCATGAAGGGTTTGGGGGAGCACATATGGGGAGAGATAAAACAGTTGGAAAGATAACTGCTAAATATTTTTTTAAAGGCATTAAAGAAATTGTCATTGATTATATTTCAAAATGCGACAAATGCCAGAAAGCAGCCAATAAGCCCTCAATGCAAGCTCCTGAGTTGCATCCAGTGCCTGTTCCAGAAAAAGTGTGGTCTCAGCTGGGAATGGACTTGATTGGACCCTTACCCGAAACAGAAAGAGGACACTGTTACATTGTGGCAATGACCGATTACTTCTCAAAATTCCCAGTTGCTGCACCTCTAAAGCATAAAACTGCAGCAGAGGTGGCCCAGTTCTTTTTAGATGCCATGTGTGACTTTGGTTGTGTTGAAACACTTACTACTGACCAAGCCCGCGAATTTGTAAATCAACTGAATGACATCCTCTGTGAAAAGCTGCAAATTAATCACAAAATTGCTTCGCCCTATCACCCTCAAACTAATGGACTGCAAGAAAGATTCAATCAGACACTTGAAAGAGCTCTTATGAAATGCGTCAATGAAAAGCAAAACGATTGGGATATGCACATAAAAAGAATCCTGTTCGGATATCGCACATCTGTTCACGCCAGCACTGGTGTTGCCCCTTTCACTGCGATGCTTAGGAGAGATCCAGTACTCCCCATCTACTTAGACACTGGATCACAGGTGAATATGGAGCAACGACAGAAGAAACTATTAAAGAGTTAACAGAGAGAGTAGTGTCAGAAAAGAAGGCAGCTGAGGAAAAAATGGCGATGAACATTGCAAAATCTCAAAGAAGACAGAAGAAGAACTATGATAAGAGACATACAGGCAAATCAAGTGAAATAGTTGAGGGCTCATTAGTACTGTTGAAAAACAACAAAAATAATCACCGAATGGGAGGAAAATTAGAAACAAAGTACAGAGGCCCTTATGAAGTTGTTTCTCTGCAAGGAAAAGGACGTGCAAAACTGAAAAATCTCTCAACAGGCAAAGAACTGAGGAATACATATCACGTGGTAAATTTGAAGCTGTACAGACTTGATGGTGCAAGCAGCAGAGATGGACAAGATCAGGACAACTACCAGGATTAAGAATACACCACGAACAGGAAAAAGCAGGGACAATCTCGGCAAACACTGAATCGAAGTATTTCAGCAAGAGAAAGGACAATTTTACTCATGTTTGTAGATGAGGAAGTTGTTACAAGAGTGGAAATAGATGGAGAGACTATAACAGAAGAAGAAATAGAGACAAGATCAGACAAGCTTCCTGGTATTCTTGTCACTAAGAAGGAAAACCTTCAAGCAATTTACAAGTACAGTACATGGATGATGATGCAGTTACGACGCTTCACGCTACTATCAAAGCTAAAGAGGACGACATTCCTGGACCATGGATTTGTCCAGAATGTGCGGAAATCACAGCAGATGGACGTGAAGTGGTGGAGTGTGAATCTTGCTACGAATGGTACCACACTGCTTGCCTTGGATCTGCAGAAAATTTCAAGGCATCGTGGAGCTGCTGCAAATGTTACCCAACCCAGTATGAAGTTCCCTTTAAAGATTTTTAACTTTATAATAGGAAATAAATTTCAACATTGGTTCTATTTACAGATTTTTAAGTCTCCGTTGGGAGACAGCCTTTTAACCTTCAATTTTAATAATGCTATATGGCAATATGTTTCAACTTCCATTTGTAATCTTGAAATAATAAATCTTAAAAAAAAACATATGGGCTTCCTTTTACTTTTCAGTAACCACTGTATTCGTTACATTACGCAGTTTTGTGTACTGTGGAATTGACTGACGTACAAAACGTCTCCTTCCCTACCTTTATTCTTGTCTGCCCCTTCCCTTGTCCATAGTGCCATGACATTTTCCCGTCACATTTACATACTTCATAAGCATTACAATACATGATGCGACTTTCCCTTGGTGACTTGAGAACGGTGGTATGATTTTTTGTGTGAGGGGGTGAAATGGCCAAGAGGGAGGAAATATATCCTCTGTCTGTAATTAACCCCCAGGGAAAAACTGCCCAGACCAATTTTCCCGGGGGGGAAATTTAACCTAGGCTACTGTTCCCAGGGGGAACTACAGTCAGGGGGGAAATTTTTCCTGCTACACCGGGTGAGACTTTTGTAATTGTCTTACCGGGTGAGACTTTTGTAATTGTCTTACCGGGTGAGGCTTTTGTAACTGTCTTAACGGGTGAGGCTTTTGTAATTGTCTTAACGGGTGAGGCTTCTGTAACTGTCTTACCGGGTGAGGCTTTTGTAATTGTCTTACCGGGTGAGGCTTTTGTAATTGTCTTACCAGGTGAGACTTTTGTAATTGTCTTACCGGGTGAGGCTTTTGTAATTGTCTTAACGGGTGAGACTTTTGTAATTGTCTTAACGGGTGAGACTGTTGTAATTGTCTTAACGGGTGAGGCTTTTGTAACTGTCTTACCTGGTGAGACTTTTGTAATTGTCTTACGGGCTGAGACTTTTGATAAAAGAAAGCCTGACGTGACGAAAGGCAAACTATTAAAAATTCAACAGTCCTTTCAAAACTTGGCTTCCAACTTTCTGGTAGAAATATCTACCAAAACCAGCGTCCAAAAAAGCAGATATTTTAACTATGCCCATTTAGTGGGTCTTGTAACACGAGGAAAGACCGTCGTTTCACTTTCAGGAGGTTTCAGATGCTAATCAAAAACGTCAGTACAAAAGCCAAATTCATAAAGAGCAAGAAACATTCTTCTTCAAAACAATATGTAAAAAAATTTTTGTTAATGCCGTTCCAGTTTCTATTAATGAATTTCCCTCGTAATTTATGCAGTTCCTCGCCATAGTGTACACATTTGCTCCAAAGATATAAGCTCGCCCTTGAAATACATGCAAAGAAAAAAAAAACTCGTTCTTACCAGAGAAGAAGCTCGCAAAAAACAACTCTCAAGGCTGCTGTAAAACAACATGGTGTTCTTGTATTTTCTTAAGAAATTTTAAGGGTCTGCATTAAAACAATCATGGACAAAGTACAATCAACATTCGTTGTGTCTATATAGCTTTCATTCTTACCCGCATCTTACCCTGAGCGTTTGGGGACTGTTTCCGAGATGAAACCAGAAGCTGCAACCAAACCTCGACCCCACTAGCCCCACCCGGTAGCCCCCCGTCGGCTCAATCGATCTCTTTGATCTAAAACATGAATGAACAATCGAGCCATGCGACATGTGGCCATGAACCATTTCTATACAATTTTTAAGATTTACTCCTCGTCACGAAAGTTATTTGTTTGTTAGTGCAGTACTTACTGGCGTACTAAAAGCGGACCGACGCATGCATGCCTTCGCACATCCAACAAACAAATTCAAGGTTGCATTGTGTGGCTTCAGAAAGAATGAGCGAAGCCACTGTACAGTCAAGTTACAGACCAATTGTCACTGGGACATGAAGATAACCTGTAACGGGTTTACTTGAATTCTGATAATGCTCTCTCTGCTTCCTCTATAATCTCAACTTGTTCTTGGACTTCGCCTCTCGACACTAAAACGTACACAGACAAAGACATATTCCCCTTCTGTTGGAACTTATCGTGCGTGCACTGCTTGTGTGTCTTTCTCATAATCATGATTTGCTTGACATTCTCAGAGACTGTGGAAGAAATAAATATTCCAAGAATACCTATTGTATATGTATGAATAAATTTTTTGTATTTAGTCTATATGTACATGTATATATAAAATGTGTGTGTGTTCGAAAATAAAAAAATCCTGTATGCATGCACAGAAGAGCTTGTCTTAAAATCAGCAGGCTATTCTTTAAAGAAAGGAAACCACCTGACAAAACAAAACTCACCGAGGTCAGGACTCTCAAGACGATGTGTTCTGCTCCCTCGCCTCTATATCGCAGCTCCTTCGACGACACCTTCAGGAGAGGGAGTTGGCTGACCTCATCCTCACTAACGGAAAAATCCCCTCTCGAGACCAGAGCGTGAACAGATGTGGCGGGGGACGCGCGTCTGGCAGCAGCCACACGAGGCGGCGCGGGACTGCTCGGTGGAGACGGCGCCGGAGAAGGCTGACCTTGGAGGGAATCGTCACTGTGTTGGCTGACGCCCATCGTGGACGACAACGCAGAAGGAGCGCGCGGAGCAGCACTGGAGGCGATGGCTTGTGTGGGAGCCATCAAGCCGTGACACTGACTGGACAGAGTAATGACGTCTCTCAGAGCGCCCGTCAAAGGAATGGCGGCGTCACGCAGGGTATCTGTTGTGACGTCACAGGAAGCGCAGCAAGCCATCGGGTTGGGTAGCATGCATGACGTAGCCATCGTCATCAGCAGCTCTGAAACGGAAAAGCATCCATCGATCAGTTTATCTTGGCATCCGCATTCTAGTCTACTGCACTACAGTACTGTCATTGCTCTGACTGAGGCTAAATTTCAATGGACCGCAAAAATTTCAAGTTGGAAATAATATTGTCGTACATGGTATTTAAAATCAACACATTCTACTATAAGCCATGACAACGTGGCCTCAGAGGGTAGGGCGGTGTTTCCCAACCCCTCCCCCCACCTCGCCCAAAATTATCATAAATGACCCCAGCCATCGCTGGTCATTCCACTCTTATTACGTTTCTAGGGAGCAAGTCCGAATTGCGGCGTGCTCCCTCTTCTTCCTCTCCTTATTATTATTATTATTATTATTATTATTATTATTATTATTATTATTAGTTTTTCCGAGTTTAAAAGATATCTCAACCCCCTAAAAAAGAAACACAACAGAGTCTCCATAAACAAAGAAAACTAGGGGAGTAAGCAACACAGCAAATAAAGAACAGAATGAAAAATACGAACAAAACGACAAAACGATCTCTCTCGCGAATGACAGCAAATCTGGTCATAGCGTTTTACCATAAATCCCATTTAACGAATTGTCTCCACGTAACTGAAGGTCGCTGCTTCGGCTTTGGCTTCCCGATGAGAAATGTAAATCAATAGTCAGTCCTTGGCATGTCTATCACAAAACAAATCAACGTAATTTACTATAATGACAATAATAGCAATATCACGGGTTGAAAATATCCGGCCAACGTCGCAAAGAGCAGCACTGCCCACACGCGCACACACACACACTAACGCACACGGTGAACGTTCCTTGCGCTCAGCAACAGGGTCAAATGGACAGAAATGACCATGACGTGCGCGAGACAGTGACACTGACGCTTATAGACTCAAGGTTTTGACCTGAATCCACCGCGACCATCTTCCTAAGAGCAAATATTATAACAACAATAACGAAGAAGACTAAAACTTACAAGAGGTAGAAGAAAAGAGGGCCTGGTGGAAGAGACGCTGCTCTAGACTACCTGAGACTTGATTCGGCCAGACCGGCCTGCTTGAGTGAAAGGGCGCCCGCTCCCAATTACAAGTGGACCCACCAACCGGGGCCACCATCATCATACCCTAGGCTCCTCCCACCGCCATAACCACATAGCACCATCATCACATAAAATGATAACCACACAAATTTTCCGTTGATCTCAACGACTGTTCAAGTCTTCCATCTTCAATATTCGCGTCTGGGCTGTGAAAGGGGAATGACCAGACACAGACGGGCGAATACTGATAATGACATACAGTAGCCTCTGTGCTGACCTTGATTTAAATGAATGAGCAGATCGACAGTTTTCGAATGCAAAAATGTGCCCTTGGTGCATGTTACTGCCAAGGATGTCCCAAGTCGGCTTTTCTCCTTTTTAGGCAGTTCACTCCCTCACTGCACGAGCCTGAGAAGGCATCGCCTTCGCAACAAAGGTCACCATTTAAGAAGGATGTCAAAATGAGCATCCTCTTACAACTTCTGCAAAACCAAGAATACACAGCCGTATTCGTTTTAATAAAATGTATGTAAAAACGACTGAATTCATTTCAATACAAACTGACTGTCACGTTTCGTTCAAATATAGGTGTATATAGTCTGGTTAACCGGCCACCACACTGGTGCCGCACAGGAATGCGAAAATAACTGTTGGAAGCGATCAATGGCAGAGTCGTCCATTAAAAGGCCGGCCGGTAGCACACGGAAGCCCAGTGCCGCCAAGCAAAATCTCCCTTGCTGTCATCCTCTGCGCTCAGCAAACATATCGACGATCCGCCTCTTAAATATATATGGGAGCTTTCTATCATTTCATTCTCGGGCGCATCAACCCCCTACACACACACACACACACACACACACACACACACACACAAAGTTTTTCTCTTTCCTTGAATTCTGATTTTCAAAATACCGAGGCAAACATCTACGGATCATACTGTGACATCTGGTAAAAATGGCGAAATCGGAATGAAAGGCACCGACAGAGTATCACAGTTTCGCATGAGGGCAAGAAAATAAACAGGCCAACTTAGAAAAATAACAGAAAAAGAACTCAGCGCAATCCATACAAAACTGCTTTTGTTAGTGAATGATGTATCGTCACCACCTATACGCTACATTGGTCGAAACAATGCCAAATTGTGCAATAAAACGACCTCTTTAATAAGGAAATAAGGTAGATAAACATACAGACATACACAAACACACACATATACATACACACACACACACACACACACACACATATATATATATATATATATAATATAATCCGTGCGTGTGTAATTTGTTATAAGAACACGGTGAGTATATGCCAACGAAGATCTTTTGCTTTAATTTAAGGCATTTTCAGGCAAGCTTTATAGAAAACGAAAAATTACCGACACAGTTTTACTAAAAATAACTACAATGAAAGGTGTAGGCTAACCTATCTTAGTATTTTAAGCACGCAAGATCATTACATTCGAGGCTGGTCTTCGTATGAGGAACAGATTTCCTGGGTTAGCCATGGAAAGGCCAAGGTCGTCAGCGAGAATTACTGACATTCTTTAGTTTCTCCCTTAATTTTCTCAAGATTCTGTGCAGAATGGGGTCAAGGTCATTTAGACCTGGATTTAGAACAATGTCATTTTCACCTCTTAGCTGTTTATAAATGGTTCCTCGAGACACTATTGTGACACACTCTTGTTATTTTCATGCGGGACAAATAAATTCTATGCAGATCTGAACTCAGGTTGATTTGTGCTGAAACTTATTGAACCACAGTCATACATGAGATTTTATAAGGTATGTTGCTATTTTGCTGAGTAATACTTTTTATAAGCCTTTTTTATTTGCGAAAGTAATGTTGCAAGAAAAATTACACTGATGCTGGACATTTTAAAAATTGATTTAATGAGAGTCAGTCAAATTTTTAAACAGAAATAATCGTGTATTTGTATTGAAAGCTGAAAGTTAATGGGAAACTCGGTAAACAAATATACGATATAATAACGAGTAATTTCATTTCATCTGGAACGTTTTGAAAACAAATGTATCACTAAAACTGTTCAAAAACCTGTTTCGTGGTTTCGGTTGGATGACATTTTGTTTTATCATCCTTAAAATCTTAAAAACCGAGTTAAAAATAACCTCTGTCAAATTTGGGCAAGGAATGGACGAGATGGAGGCTTGCCATTTTTATTTACTGTTATGAGACGTGAAACTTTTAAGTGGACGCTTAACACACACACACATACATACACACACATTATATATATATATATATATATATATATATATATATATATATATATATATATATATATTATTTAACACAAATAATAAGTCGTAAATACAGTTTAATATCGAATATACTGTTGCTTGGAAATAACTTACACCCAAAGGGAATTATAATGGAAAAGTGCTTCTGCCTCACCCTGGGGGAATTAATTGATAAGTGCTTCTGCGCTGGCCAGAGGCAGACGTCCTTAGCAGTTATAATTCCCTTTGTATGTAGCTTATTCCCAGGGCATAGTCAATTCGATACCAAAAGTCATTTGCCGTTCAGTATTGTTGATTATGTATAAAAAGTCACTCTTGTAAAAGATACACACACACATATATATATAAATATATATTAAATATATATATATATATATATATATATATATATATATATATATATATATATATATATATATATATATATATATATATATATATATATATATATATATATATATGCAGAAGGAGAAGCCACGGCCAAAATATACACATCCCCAGGGGACAGTTTAAATTAAATTAAATTTAACAAATTAAATGCTACTTCTACCTTCCTCCACAGGGAGTTTTCTCAACATCTAATTGGTCCTTATTTCACGAAGAAATGCTTTTTTTAACCTGTTATTTTAAACAAAATTATTTTAACCCAATTGATCTGTTTTACAAACAACTTAGAGAAATGTGGAGTAAGAGTGTTTCCTTGCCAGTGCTGACTGCCCCAAAAATGAAATTTGATGCGAGTTTTCCCCTTTCTACACGACGACCACTTCCGTAAGAACTGCATTTCTCTAATTCAGAAAAAGTTTCCTGCTTTAAATGAATACCAAAGAATCCTCTAACCATTGGTTCAATTTTTAAAGTCTAGGATCGTCTCAGCCCCCTCTTCACGTCCAATATTGTATATAAATACACTTGCGTGCGATGTAATCACGGAACATACGTGGGATGTACGAGGAGGCTGTTGAGGGTACGAATTGACTCTCATAAAGGCTTAAACTACCGTACAGGATGCAAGTTATCGAATCCAGAGGTCTCTAACATCAGAAACCATGCTGTGCGATGCAAAACAAATATCAGAGATGAAGATTTTTCAATAGTGGGGCGGGGATAAAAAACATTCATATATATATACATATATATATATATACATATATATATATATATAGTATATATATAGTATATACTGATGTATATATGTGTGTGTGTGTGTGTGTGTGTTTCTGTGCATGTATGTGGTGTACGTGATTTTTAACGAATTACTGAAATGCAAATATATGAAATATCCTGAGAACCTTGCCATTCTACGAAAAAAAAAACTAATTTAATGACTCTTGGGTGTCCGAGGTCACACTCTCTCTCAGGTACTGTGCGTGAGTGTCAGCGCAGTCTCTGGATCAAGGCGGAATCTGTTTTAATCCTTACTTACTTAATAAAACTGAAAGGAGGATTTTGAAGTAGATTTGTGGGACTGTTTAATCCCCTACTTCACAGAGAGCATGTGTTGAGATTCAGGGTGAAAATTAACTCCTAATCTGTGCCTTTGCCGCCTGGTTGGCAACTTTGACAGTCTGGACCTTGCTTAAACCTACTTCTCGATCTTTTCTCCCCGGAATACGCCAGATGCATTATTCATCGATGTACCTGGAACCATATGAAAAGCTTCTGAACAGCGTCTTTTCCGATGCGTTAAAATGTGTCAGTGCTTGAGCAATATGACGTACCATAAGCCAGAAAAACTTATGCTTTTGCACGCATAATCACAGACTCGCAATACAATGTATTTCCCAAATGCAAAACGAATGATGCTCATTTAGAACACTCCCGTCGAGCCGAAGATCATTAAACTTTTCTTGCACTTTTTCTTCTTTATGTATCGCCATTAAAGTATAGCCATATACGGCTCTGTTGACTTTCTATCAACCAAAGACGTTGCCACAAGCAATATACACTATATTCTTTTTCACATACCACCTCTTCTGGTCATTCGGCGCTGAAACGGAAATTGACAGGAAAAGTTTGAAAGGTGTAACAGGAGGAAAACCTCGCAGTTGCACTACGAATCAATTGTTAGGAGTGGGTGGACAGTGAGATGGAAGAAAGAGAATACGAACGGAGGTACAGTAAAAGGAATGAAAGCAGTTGCAGCTAGGGCCCGAAGGGACCGACTCCTTCTTGAATATCAAACTATCGAAAGTACACCTGGTCCATGATCAGAAGATAAATAAAACCAAACCGCTGGTAGAATATCACTGTCTGTTTTACGAATACTTTTCGTGATTTGCTGGGACTCCTGATTCGTCATATAATCAGACAAAACGAGGATATGATCACCTTATTCCTTTGTTTTTTTGGTTTTAGGCTCATGTTCGGACTATCGGTCAACCTCGTCCTTTCACGGGATTTTAAAAGTTTACTTGAACCTAAATTCACGAAGTATCTTGACGGAAGTTAACATGCAACAGTGGAAAAGTGTGCTCAGGCACACACACACACAGACCTTGTGGCATTACCAAGCCATCCGCCGCTTTCTAGGTCAACAAGTGCTACAGAAATGTTCTAATTCTAATAAAATGATAACAAATAAGAGAATTTTCTATGCGCTTTATGCTATGTTCTTAAACGCATGTTTTTTTATTATCTTTTTTTTTACAAATTCCACCTAATGTTACCAATATATATATATATATATATATATATATATATATATATATATATATATATATATATATATATATATATATATATATATATATATATATATATATACTCGTTTTCTCTTCTAACCACTTCGTCTATTCTGTAATTCAGTAATTCCCTCCTTCACTTGAAGTATTGCCAGAGCCTTCATGAATAATTTCAACAATAACATAACACACAGCCTTCAGGAATAATTTCAACAAGAACATAACACTATTCTGTAATTCCCTCCTTCCCTTGAAGTATTCCTAGAGCCTTCATGAATAATTTCAACAATAACATAACACAAAGCCTTCATGAATAATTTCAACAAGAACATAACAATCATCAAAAATACAAAACGAAAAACTTCCTAGCGTAAAAGAACGAATGAATATAGTGACGACACCCAACTGTTACAATTATATCAGAATTCTTCCGCATAAAGTAAAAGCGTCCTTAAATTCTGATCTAACCTGGTTTGACCTGCTGGCAGATTTAATATCCCTTTTTGGGGTACACTCATCTGCTAAAGGGAACTTGTATTCACACGTAGAAAAACACCGGAATAGAGACAAATTCTATTTTCTTCGCAGAGTTAAGCAAACAATCAGATGTACTGCTCAGCAGTTTATAGAAATAATGCTAGTATGATAACATGACATACTAATTAATGACAGAAATTTCTTCCGTTGGACATAGACAGAATAATGATGTGGCTTTACACTTAACTACAGCACGACGCAGTAAGCCACATGACCTAAATTACATTTAGCTTATAAATTATTCAGATATCAACCGGTGGTATATAAGACATATACTTGTATACATGAAATCAATAACTAGCGTTTAAACACCGAAAACGCATGAACACCAAACCAGAAATTCTCGCTTCTGGAAGAAGTAACAAAGAATTTGACGTTACAGCCGAGCTGCTTCCACGCACTCCTGAATATAGGACAAGTAAAAGATCTGGTCTCAGTTTGACCACAACTATAGGTGACACATCGTTAATTTCTTACATATAGCTGAATCAACACTATGTCAACAAGGACAATGTAAAGCACCGCATACACGTACTGACGGCAATTTTTTGGGAGCACATTAACTGCCTGAAGAAGGATGAATAGTTCCAGCATTTTGGTCCAAGGCCCATTTAACTTCCGGCCTAACATGCCATGGCCCACAATTGACAGAGAAATAATAAGCGTAATGAGGCTAAATTGATAACGAATAAATCTCCACATGACAGTCGCACACACTCTATGAGGTTCCAGTGTCAGTCTAATAAAGCAATAATGAAATATGGAATACGTGCTTTTTACTGCAGTGCGATAAAGTTCAATCCATTAGTACGCTGCAAGATGCAAGCAAAACAAGGACAAACACAAAGAGTAGGAAGTATCCTTGGCCCACTGGTCCAGAACCGAAGGATTAGAGAAAACGAACTTCAAAATTCTTAAGAGTTTGTCGTTTTAATATAACTGAAAGCAACTCCACAATGGCTCATGAATTCGAGATAATGAACTACGGGAAACGTAAAAAGAAAAATTCGATGACATAAAATCGACTTCAAAATACTTTATTCAAAATAATTTTTTTATTAATACTGAGCATAAAAATTTGCACATCATTTTTCATTCTAAGAATATACCAAAAGTTAGCAATAGTCCTACAACCTTTGCAATAATGTATTCATTACAGGAAACAAGAGTTCTGGGGACTCGGTACCAACGACCATCTTGTGTAGTTCCTCACTGTTGACATTAAATGTCATACTTCAAGGCTTGCAACTCATCCGAAAAAAAATTTACTATAGTTAGCCTAAGCAAGGGACAATATTAAAGTAACATTTTTCAGTGGTCACGATATTTTTGACTCCACTTCTCAGAATCTGCGTTTCCGGGATAAATAACAAAAAAGACACTCGTTGAGTGCTCTTTCCAATGTTAGCAGCAAAATATTGATCATTATCATCTGCTTCTGAGATTCAGCGTCAAGATTTCGACATGACTGAGTCGATATTTTGTTTACAGCGATTTCATTCGTTATTATTTTCTCACGTCATCATACAATTACACACTTTTTTAAATTATTTTTCTTCATATAACATCAACTTGGCATACCTCTTTCCAATTATGTACTTATTTCCAGTTTCAGGTCATGTCTAATCGAGTTGAATTCTTCCTTAAAATGTCACCAACCCAGTGCATCCTTGATTTAGACGGCAATCGAAGGGGCAGGAGGGCGTTTAATTACTTTTGCAGCAAAACAGCATTTAAGGCACAGCAGTCATTTAAGGCGAATTCAAGAAATTCTGGGAATAATTCTCGAGGAAGCGAAAGTTCTTAAGAGTTGGGAGGCGATCTCTTTTCTCATATTAACATTGGCTGCTAAAAATTCATGACACCTCCCAACAGGGCAAGACACCGGAATGAACAACGAAATTGGATCTCTTGGTACGACAGGATACAAAAGAGCTGAGGTTATTGCTGTAACACAAGTTGGTTTTCTTACCTGCTGACTCAAGTCGAGGGCTGCCATTATGTTTCCCATTCTGTTATTTATAGACAGAAGATGATCACCGAAGTCATCTACTATTGGGGGGGGGGTTGTTTCTTAACCATTCCTGAACGATAGTCACAGCATTCATTAAGTACATGGGAACGGCAGTAAGCACAACCCATGACAAATGAAGGAAATCTTTCACATTACAATGTCATCTAAAAGTCTTTAATGCGCCGTCGTTTCTCCAATTCGGATGTTATAGCCGTCACCGTCAAGTGGTCTCTCGAGTGCACCCATCATCCTCTACCTTGCTACTCCTCATCACAGCGATTTCAGTTAGCGTCTTTGCATTCAAAGTTGATTCGCTTATACAATTGATATCATCATTCATATCGTCTATTAACTCCTCGTTGGACGGGTCGATATCGTTCTCGGCTAGCACTCTGCTGAGCCTGCGTTCGATTCTCCGGCCGGCCAATGAAGAATTAGAGAAATTTATTTCTGGTGATTGAAATTCATTTCTCGGTATAATGTGGTTCGGAATCCACAAAAAGCTGTAAGTCCCGTTGCTAGGTAACCAACTGGTTCTTAGCCACGTAAAATAAGCCTAATCCTTCGGGCCAGCCCTAGGAGAGCTGTTAATCAGCTCAATGGTCTGGTTAAACTAAGGTATACTTTTATTAAGAATTCAACATCATGAAAGGTACCTACAAGGTATTGTGCATTTAAATTCTCAACACGAATTCGATTTTCTACAGTACCTTAAGATTTGGTAATAGCTATTGTTTTACTGCTGACATACCAGAGTTTTGCGTTCATATTCTTCACACCTGTTACACCTAATTTTATGATCATACTGACCCTGGAAAAGATGAATGAACTGAAGTCGCCACAGTCATGGCAAGGGAGACGACGTGATGAGTTTAGTCTACTGCTTCCTAAGCAAGCACTTCACGGCAGGGGTAGGCCGAGTTTGCTTATGTTCGTGACCGACCGAGGATTAACGCCTGAGTTTCCTCGCCATCCCTCAGTGGATGAGCTGTGATGGCCACTGTACCTTTCATAGAATATTAGCTATACCTTCCCCCAATAAACTTCACGTTGCTTTATATGTATGTATTCGGGGATATTTAGGTTCATTGCTGAATATCGGCACTCCTCTTCCTTCCAAGTGGTTGTGATATAGTCAGCGATTTCTTCTTTCTTCATAGTCAAAATTTTGAGTTTCTTTTGCTGTTGGCTAAACCTTGACGGCTAGCAAATGACGAAGCTGGCATTATTTGACTCGCAATATCATCTCAGTTGCTGGTAACTCGGCATGGGGACATAGCTTCCAGTTTACAATCAGTCACCCGATTACCCCGAATCTGTTGGGAGAATTTCCGTGGCTTTAATCATTAGCATGAGCACACTCGTGTTAACATTATTCCCCCACGAAGGTGCAATTTGGTTAAAGAAGTCTTACTCTATATGTGTTGACCAACTCTTGGACGCTCAGGGCAGGTAAAAGTTTACATACGTGTAGGCTCATGTCCATGTGTATACTTGCTTCAGACTAGCAACAAGAGAGAAAAGTCTATACAAGAAATATCTGCTAACCGAGATTCGCAGGAAAGAGTCCAGTACTTGGGAGAAGATTTTAGCTTTGCTTTTCGCCTTCGAAAGATACTAAAATTTCCACAGAAGGATGGCTGCCAAAGCTTTTCTGAAGTCTAACACTTGATGAGGTCGATGTTAGCTTTCTTTATAGTGGAGTGAGAACTGGTTATGATAAATCAGTTGTCTGAATGACGGTTTGGTAAGCACCTCACCTCCTCCAGATGGGGAGCAAGTAAACTGCGATCCCTAATTAATGACGAGGGTGTCTGATGAGTCGTACTGGTCTTCTAGGTCGTTTCACTTGTTCTTCCAACAAAGGCAGGCAGCCGTTTAATTTACTGATCGTTACGTGAGCTGTTGAGTTGATGGAATTTTGTTTAATGCAACAGTTTCCTAGTCTCGGTTTTTACAGTTAAATTCATTCAACTACAACTGTTTTAATTTAAGGGATATGGTCAACAAGCTGAGAATTTTACATTTACTCACATTTTGAGAAATGAAAGGAGTTGCAAGCTCAGCCGCCCCCTCCAAAACACGCACGTGCGCGCGAATGCACACACACACACTCGCGTGCACGCTATATAGGTAACACCCAAACTTTTTACTAATAGCATTTCCCTGTCTGGGCACGACTCAGGCAGCAGGAGTCTGTTGCAAAAGTCGACTTCGCTACCATCCACCAGGGCAGAGAACTGTCGCTGTCACTATCGTTCCTGTCACTGCGTAAGAGCTCTAACTATACTCTTCGCTGAATCACATCCATTTCAGCTTTGTAAGCCCAACTGAATTGGCTGATCCTCTTCTCATTATAACTGCAAGCATCAGAAGTACAGTTCTGTGCTATTTATGTGAAGAAACAAATTGCAAACGCTTTCTCATCACCCAGTTCTAAAACTTCCCAGTATTCAATGTTGTTGCCAAAATTAATTTCCGTGCATTTATTTTCCTTACTTCACTTGTATATTTAATAACAAATGTGCTCAACGAATCGATGTGTTCCGATCTCATATGAATGACAGTACACTATGACTCCTCAAGAAAACTGACGGAGCAAGCCACACGCCGAAATTAGGTTTTTTTTCAGTTTGGAATTTTCAACAAGAAGAATTATTTTCCTTACGATTTTATCTCTTCTCTAAGCGTAGCTTACGTTTGCCCTCCCATCGTCTGCTGGTTCCTCAAAATTTTTATTTCCTCAGTGTTGGTTAAAACATTTTAGTTAATAAAAACCATGCCAGAACTCACACTAACAGGCAACCAGAGAAGTGTCCAGATACAAATGTTGTTTTGTGATTCGCTGACTACTGAATTTACCGTCTATTCTATTCAGAACCAATTATTTTCATATTCGCACACCATTTTACCGAGACTGCGTGAACTTACAAAATTTCACTATCAGCAATCAATCAAAGGTCATAATCCTATAAAACTAAATGAAAACCACAATCACAAGCCGCACAAATAATTATCAATTTACACTTCAATTAGGATCCAGGATTCTGTCTGCAGTCGCTTTCCAGTGCTGTTCGTACCTTGTACATAGAGTATTTATTATTATTCAGCAGATGGAACCTATTTATATGGAACAAGCCCACGGGGACCATTGATCTGAAATTCAAGCTTCCCAAGAATATGGTGTTCATTAGGAAGAAGTAAGCGGAAGTAGCTAAGGGCAAATACAGAAAGAAGAGATCCCATTCATTAAAAAGAAAAATAATTAATAACTAGATAAATAGGTAAAAATGTATTAAAATGCAAGAAGAATAAGTATTAGGGTAGTAATGCATCGCATTTTCGCTCGAACTTCTGAAGTTCCAACTGCACGACATTCTCTGTGAGGCTGTTCCACAGTCCGACGGTGTGAGGAATAAAGGACCTCTGGAACTGAGAAGTTCAACAGCAAGGCATATTTACTGCATGTTGGTGCTGCTGCTGTTTACAGAGTCTGGTTGCTCTCGGCAGATAAAGGGGGATCAGGGATCAATTATGAATGTGAAAGATCTCTGTTGAAATAAAACCTATGAAAAGTGACAAACAAGAGACCATCCGTCGATGGTCCAAGTCATAACTGTGAACTGGGCACACGAAAAAGTACGGTTTTCCAGAAGAAAGAAAGAAAATTTAGATTTTTTATGCGAATCCATAAAAAAAATATGCTCAAATCGCAATTTCAGCTATTTTGAGAGTAATTACTGACGATCTTAAACGTGAAATCGCTTGTTCTACAGTGCTCAAATACACAGGTAGTACTAGTAGATATGTCACCTACATTACCTACGTTTTGCTTAAAACTATTTTATGCAGGGCTTCAAGAATCATGTGAGATTCACAACAAAAATCGTGTTGTTTAACAAGTTAAATATTCATAAGACCAAATAGCACCCATATAATATCAATAAACCATAATAAGTTAAAGTATGGGCAAACACATTATAGGTGTATATTTCAGACAGCAGTTCAAAGGCCAAATTTCGTGTGCTAATTTAAAAGCAAAAACGCAAAAAACAATCAACCGTGTTGAAATGATACAGAAGCATGCCGATGGCAGTGACGCGTTCGCTATACAAGAGCACGCTTCTATAATATCATTGGGAGAAGGCGTAGGGCTTGCAACCTAATCCCGAATAGCCCACTTGTTGATAACCTAAAGGCGAACAGCTTTGAGGGTTAGCCTCTATGGAGAGAAGGCGTCATGTGGGAAAAAAATAAATATTCTTTTCTCAACAATTAGCTTTGTTCTCAAAAGAGGATGCCTCCAGAAAAAAAAACATTGGTTACTGCCATATTCATACTGCTGAATGTTGGATAAGCCTCTGTACAGCCTTCGCATCTCCTTACATCTACAGTGCCATTAACTTCTATTTTGCATAGTGTGAGGCTTTGTGCCTGTTTTGTCTGTAGAACAATTGCTCCCTTGTTGAGGGTGCACTCCTTTTCAAGGTGGTGATTATTTTTCTGCATACAGAGTTTACGTCTGTTGTCTTCGCTTTGGTAGCGATAGTCAAGTCTGGGTAATCATCGAGTCAGGGTCCAGACAGCATAGCAGCATGGGCAGACAGTTGTTACCTGTTGGTCCCTACAGTTTCGAAGATGTGGAGTTCGACTTCGAGTTCGAGGATAAGTTGATTTCTAACCCAAGTCATCTGTGGAGAGGAAGCATTCCTCTGGGACAGCAATTTGGCTGTCGCATCGACTCTGCCGTGAACGTCTGTGCTTCATGGAGATGTTCCTGTTTGCCGTCATGGGGCGGTTTTGACGACTTCACGGCAGTTGTTTGATGGTCATCCGCGATGACCTTTGATGATCATCCTCTGTGACACTTGTTAGTGGTCTTGACATCTCTGGGGAGATGGTTTGCACTGTAGGAAGGTTGTTAATTATCATTACAGATGTTTTATGTATTGAGTAATTGGTATTTATGATAATTTTCATTATTTGTGCTGCTTTATTGATCTGTTATTCGTGTATTTTTAGTTATACCATTATTTGTTAATTGATGTAACTTTTAATAATTATGCGGTCTGTACTGTTTATTATTGTTTGATGTAGCTAATATGTTGTTCGCTTTTATATGGTATTTGTTACTTTTTGCTGTTGTGATAATGTTTCATTTTAAAGTAACTAATTTTGCTACATCTTTAGTTATCTGACTGACTCTTTGGTTGTTTGATGTATATTTATTGATTTACGCCAGACTTGACTCATTTGTAAATATGCACGTATATTTATTGATTTACGCCAGACTTGAATCATTTGTAAATATGTACATATCTTATGTTAATAAACTAGTATTAAGGTTATTCTGCTCGTTTTGTTCCTCTTTCCCCGTTGTCTGTCTCAATTTCTGCCAGTCATTCCAGTCCCGATATTTTTGTTTTAAAGAACCTGCTGAACCGACTGCGGTTCATTACAATAGGTACACCCTTCCCTTCCATCTATCCAATGCTTTCCCGGTCTTTTTCTCCTTATCCTCACAATTATACACACGGTTCACTGATTTATCGAACCCCCGTTATTTCCATATGACCTTTGCTAACCTTACCACATCTACAGTGCACCATATTATTCACCCTTTCAGTTTTTATTATGCCCCAAACTATGCAAAAAACTCGCTGCATCTCACCGCCTTCAAACATTTTGCTTTCATTTGTTTTCAACATCCATACTTCACATCTACAGTCCCTATCTTAGCTTCCACACAAAATCCAGTCTTTTACATAAACTCGGTTACCTTTTTGGCCTCATCTACTCTATGCCACCCCTTCTCTTTTCCTACCACCTCCCGTCATATTTACTCCCAATACCAATATGAATCGACCGCTTCCATTAGTCCGCCATTCACTGCATCATTCTTTCAAGCTTCCGTATACACATCACTCTCAAAATAGTCCAAAGATTTACAGTACAAGGGAACAAATTATACCGTACTCAATGTCAATACAAGGGGACAGTAGGCTATCTGTTTTCTATGGGAAGATGGCTGACCAGTAACATAAGCCAGTGTCAATCATCACTGTGAGAAATGGAAGGCTACCATTTCTAGCACTACTATCACGTAGAGATAGAATAAGGAACTTTAATGATATCCAAAGACGAGAACAGTGCTTCATCAGGGGCAGTTCATAAGATCTGAAGCACGTGACAATCATTGTACCACGGATAAATATCTATGAATCTTTACAAACACAACCTAGCTTTCACCATTAAGAGATTCATGCGCTTTAAAATGAAATCTTGGAAACAAAGATAGCATCAAGTGCTGGGCAGCACTTAATAAGTGCACCGTTCCGGCACATGACCCATGGAAGACGATTATGGTGTTCCACTGCATTAACTTAAAACTGATAAGCTCGAATATATACGGGATTAATGCCGTCAGTGTATGTCACATGATGCTCTGTAAACATTACTAAACTACAGTGTAGCTTTACTTGCTGTATCCACATTTTAGACACCAACTTTACATCCATTCCCATTCAACTTTCCTCCATCTTGTTGTCCAATCTCTCTATTACAACTTAGTTCTACTGTGAATTTTCTTCCATTTTCACTTTTACATATTTGTATTTCATCTCAATCTCTCTATTACAACTTAGTTCTACTGTGAATTTTCTTCCATTTTCACTTTTACATATTTGTATTTCATCTCATTTATTTTCTAGATCTCTCTCTTGCTGTCCAACCACCCCCACCCCCTCTTTTGTTTAATATACTTTTGTACTAATAATTCTCGTCCATCACACTATGAAAATATAATTAAAAACAACAGAAGTACCAGAACAGTGCAACGATAACTAACTACGTGTTATTATCAAGAAATAATTAATGCATTTCATAAATGGTCCGCAATGAAAATCACAATGAAGAGTAACAGATGAAGAGAAAATTCGACCTTAAGCTCGAACAACGTCTTAGGAAGTAGTAAAATAGTACGTCTTTCGAGCCCACACACCCTCACCCAGCATGAAACAAAACAAAAATTTTTTTACAATACCTCACATTTTTTTTTCATAAGTCAGTGCTAACTCCTATTTTCCTAATACTTTGATGGACAATGCCACATAGCAAGGAGGATGTCATATTAACTGCTTGTTGCCCTTCTATATTGCTGCCGAGTACTCACATTTTAGACAAACAACTGTGGCATTTGTACCCCATCATATAATCTTGAAAGGTAGCAAATCATTCACTTAACAGAAGTAATTAACAGAAGTAACAAACAGCTAACTACATAAACAGGCAATAGACTAATAATCTGTCGTTAATAAATTGACGTCTTGCTTACATATATTAGTGTTATGCAAAAACAATATCAGAGAAAACGCACAGGAAACGATTTCTGTAAGAGAAAACGCGGCAAATATATTACAAACAAGTCACTAAATAACGGTCCCTAAGGAGTACATACTGCATAAACTCGATTCTGGAGCGATTCATTCCACGACGTTTCTAAACCACAGCACATGAACATTAAACGTTGGAGAGGCTCACGTTCACAAAATTCCCACCTCTTACTTTAATGAATCAGGGAATGAGCGGAAGGGATCGCTCTGCAGTTGTTTACAGCGAATGCTACTCTACTGATAGCTTTCATTTATTAAACCAACGGTGCCGAATACCAACATACTTTATCTTGTACAAATAGCTTTAATCTACATGAGCTTACTTGGCTACTGTGTATCAGCCCTATAGCATTTAATGTTAGCGTTACGATCGCATTGTACAATACATCGATTTCGCTGGCCTTAAAAAGTTGCCAAAGTTCACTTAACACATAATTTATACAACATAAACCTCGATTCTTAGAAGATGTCGTAATACTATTCGTTTTTAAACAAAGCATGTTCGGTGTGTCCTAAGATCATCCACTCTAAGAACGTTTACAATTCTCTTGGGCTATAAATACCAGTCTGGCAACTCACCATTATGACGTAGGTAGGGATGACGTCACCGAGAAGATTCTAGCTTGAGGATGCATGCTCCTGGCTAAAGTGAAAAGCTCCGATGTCGAATCAGGCTAACACGTGGACATTTTGCCACATTTACATTAAGCCCACCGTTTAAGAAGAACTTTAACACCTAGACCACCCATTGCTAGCACAAGGACGCGGAGCTGCAGGCCATATTTACAACGATTTTCCTGGAGTCGAGGCAAAACACACCACGTCCGGCAGAATACCAGGTGCACTGGTGACGTCACTCCCAGCCTCGAGTCGAGTCCCGTCAAAATACTCGTGCTTCCCAAACTCGAACACCAGTGGTACAAACACACTACCATTCGCAATTATAGCATCGGCTCGAGTTTGTACAGAAATCGCTGAGTATTTTGTCTATATGTGACAAAAAATTGTGCGTACACAAACATATATATATGATAAATATGGCTGCGCATTCGGTTGTCCGTTTGTTTGCGTTTTTATTTTCATGCCAACAGAACTGTCTTTTACTGTCTAGCGAAAGCTTACTTTTAAATTTATATTTTTCATGATTTTTTATGTCATAGTGGAGTTTTCCTAGTATATACAGTATATATATAAATAATATATATATATATATATATATATATATATATATATATATATATATATATATAATATACATATTTATGTATGTATGTAGCCTACATATGCAAAGTATTTATATACTGTACACATACATACCTGTATACACAGTATATATTACATTATATGTAAATACAAAGTTCACATGACATGCAGATTAGTTGATTTTGCTATATGATCTTTGTCCTAACTGTGGAAGCCTTCACATCGAATCTGAAAGAGATGAAACTCGGAAAATGAAGTTTATGTAAACTTTTGCGATTTTGAGTCGCCTGATCAAACAGAATTGCAGCTGCAGCTTCATACTGATATGGATTGGCATTCAAATAACAGATTTCATTTGCCCCCATATGTGAATGGTGGGCAAAATGTGACATTTTCTTTTACTCGTTCTGAAGAGGAAAATACACAGTTCAGAATAATGGTAGGCTAAAAAAAACGTGAGGGTTCGTTAAATTTCATCCAACCGTTTTCCCTTTAGGTCTGCCATAGAATCTGACAGTACAACAACAACAACAACAATAATAATAATAATAATAATAATAATAATAATAATAATAATAATAATAATAATAATAATAATAATGAAGGATTTTATAAGGCCCTTCAGTAGCAAACTCTTAATCTTCAAATTCTGTTTCCTTCTTCAGAGAAAATGAAATCAACGCAAAATGAATTACCAGGTACTATTTAGGTGTAGTTTTCACATCCGTGTAATGGTCTGCTTGACCAGTAGGCAGTAAGTGAGACTTGCTGTACTTGACGTACTTTGAAGAAGGAAACGGGAGCTTCCGGAAAGCTCGCGAGTTTGTTAACACTTGACTAGAAGGGTCTCTTCGCCCTGCGTTATTACTAATCCAGACAAGAAACTCTGATCGTTCTCATTACCTGAGGAGACCTTAAAGTGGACTGTAGAAGGGTGGCGGGCGGGAGCTGGGCGGGACCGGGGGGGCGGGGGGATCATCGTCTCCTAATAACACCAACGATTCTAAATATCTCCTCATCCAGAAATATGGCTGTTACCTGCAATGATTTTCATGAACGCTCTATTATCGGTGGCTTTTTTGTTTCGGGCTATAGCTTATGTGTTCTCTGATTTTGGTATCTCGAATTCATAGACCTTGAAAACTTTTTCTACCACTTCTTGCTCTAGAGAGTCTGTAGTTAATTACTCTGCAATCTGTTTTTAGGTATTTTGGGGATGCCATTTCAGAAAATCAGAACGTCATGCGAATTTTGTTCCTCTTAAGCAACCAGCCCTGGGCCCAATTGGATCGTTTCTGTCTTGATTCGAGTGAACGCATCAACTACTAAACCCACTCAATATCCAAAGAATATTCTTTGGATATTGAACCCACTGCCACCTTGAGCTGTCGATCGGACTACTCTTTAAACTTGGCGGTTGCAACACGACTGAGGTTGGCGGGAGATTTGGTGTGACGTATGACAGCTCTTGAAATACTTTGGCAAGCACGTTTAGCCAACAAGTTGTAACGCAGGGGCCTATATATCTCTAATCCTGTGATTTTCGTCCGGTGGGCTCAGGTGAACTCTCAGAACTTTTTTGTGAATGTAGGCTACATTGTCAACATACAAAGGGAATGAACTTCATCGCAATATGAGTCAAAACACATAATTATAGTACTTCATTCTCGCATTATAAGGCAATCTGTGGAGCTCTATAGAGTGTGCGTGACTGTCAGGTGGAGATTTAGTTAATATCGATCTGACCTACATAATCTCGTAAACTGATATGTAACAGTATGCAGTGGCATACCAGGTCAGAAATCAGCCTGGGATCAAAACTGATCGCCACTGTTTTAATCCTACGACCATGGAAGTGTACATCCACCTAAAATTGACAGCAGGTTATATGTTTTGTTATACAACATTATTTTTCACTTGCATATTCATCATTTGTTCTGTTGTGTTTTGTATGTGAGAGAAAATGTCGTTTAGTCTAATATCTTGTCGTCATGAATAAACAACCGGCTGCAACGTTAAGTTTTGGTTACTTTCTCATAGTAGGTGATTTTCTTGTCAGCAATGACAATTCCATAAGCCGATGTTCACGAGTTTTCTTTGTTAAACCGAAGGGGTTATTGATTTTATGCAAATGATAACAATACAGACGAGGATAGCAACTATTATGTTATGAGAGTGTACAGGTTGAACACGTCTCCTAAAGCACGTAAGAGTGTGTACCAAGTGGTTATCAAATTAGCAAATGGACTTAGCCAGTTTTTTTGCTCCACGACTGTGTTTCAGCTACTTTCCCTGTCTTCCCTGTTCCTATACCGATATGACCCTCCTCTCTAGAGTAACTTTCAGCCGATAAATTAAATTACGAAACATGACAAGTAATCAAAGTGTAGGTGAAATACAGTAGATTATTCAAGAAACTGGAAAATTAATTCTTACATGGTATGAGATCATTCACCTTACAAAAACCATAATTTGATTATCAAATATGCAGAAAAGGCCAACCATTAAGTTTTATGGCCCAAACCTTGTAAAAATGCCTAAAAGTGCCAACTTTACTAAATAGGCCTGCTTGGAACTTTGAAGGCCAACCAGTTCCAAAAAGGCCAAATTTGAGGGTTTTGGCCTGAAAAAGGCCAACCTGGCAACTGATTCTACCTCGAGCTGTGAATGGCATAATCATAACAAAAAAAGTACACTGATTTTATCTATATAAGCATGTCCACAATCACGCACATACACGAGCGTTTTTCGTAAAGTCATGTCTGGAAAAATAACAGAAATGAAGATAAAATAGTTAGTGAAACTGGCAATGAAAACGAGTGCTTATATTAGAGAAAATGTATCCTAGCACTCTATTTAGGGGGGACTTTTAATAAAACGAATTAATTTTTGTAACTTGAAAACTGAAACTATCCTTTCGAGCAGCCTGTTTTTATAATACCGAATTTATTTTCAGTAACCGTCATGATTTATTTCATGGAATTCTTATTTTAAAATAACCTCATTCGTCAAGTTAAGGACTCATCGGAAATTTATGGCCTAAATACAGTGGCTTCGCAATGGAGGAGGGGTTGCAGAGTTGGCCTGGACGTCCCCAGTTAAATTCTCTTTGTAGCTAAACTTGAACCCTTTGATTGTCAAAAGCAGAATTATTGTTATAGGTTTTTAACACAAATGACATGTTTGTTCATGATATTTTGATCCAACTTCATGTTATCAACTCATGTATGAAGTGATTGAAACAATAGTTACAGTCTTTTCTGTTATTGATGATATGCACTATTTTTATATATTTACATGACAAGGACATTATACTATAGTTGAAAATTAAAACTTGATAATAGAAATTAGGTTAGTGTTGAATATAAGGTTGTGATGAAATTTACATTTCAGTAGTCGATACATTTGCATATAGTAAGAGTTGAAAATTAATTAAAAATTGAGTTCTATGAGTTCTTGTACTAAACATGCCGCAAAGGTGGATGCATAACGGGTTAAAGCAAAAAATCCCCAACGGGCTTGTACTAAACACGCCGCAAAGGTGGATATGTACTGGGTTAAAGCAAAAAATCCCCAACATGGTGGTACTAAACACACCACAAAGAGGGATACATACCGGGTTAACGCAAAAAAAAATCCACAATGGGCTTGTACTAAGCACGCTGCGAAGGTGGATACATATCGGGTTAAAGCAAAAAAATCCCCAACGGGCTTGTACAAAACAGGCTGCAAAGGTTGATACGTACAGGTTAAAGTAAAAAAAAAAATCCCAACGGGCTTATACTAAACATACGGCAAAGGTGGATACGTACCGGGTTAAAGAAAAAATAATCCCCAATGGGCTTGTAGCTTGCACTAAACACGCCGGAAAGGTGGATACATACTGGGTTAAAGCAAAAAAAAATCCCCAACGGGCTTGCACTAAACACACCGCAAAGATGGATACATACCGGATTAAAGCAAAAAAAAAAAAAAAAAATCCCCCAACAGGCTTGTACTAAACACGCTGCAAAGGTGGATACATACCGGGTTAAAACCCTTGCGGGTCACTCTCCAGGAAAGATTAATGTGACTTTTTTCCTTGTGACTATTTTTCCTGGATTCGTCTCGACCTGCTGTACTGGCTTTAACCTGTTTCCATGATTTTGAATAATTTTTATATTTTCTTTGTTAGTTGCTCTCAGTGTTTTTAGCATTGTACCTTGAAAACGTGTCGGAAATAACACTAAAGTGCTTGGTACTCCTTGGGTACTCCTTTCTTTTAGTTTTACTGCGGCCCTAGCCGAATATATTGTCACACGCTATTAAGTGACAAATATATATATATATATATATATATATATATATATATATATATATATATATATATATATATATATATATATATATAATAATAGAATCTACTGGTCACTTTTACCAGACACATATGTAATTAATAGCCACAATGCCCTCTTAACACATATATATATATATATATATATATATATATATATATATATATATATATATATATATATATATATATATATAATGTAGAATCTACTGGTCACTTTTACAGACACATATGTAATTCTAATAGCCACAATGCCCTCTTAACTTCTCGATATATATATATATATATATATATATATATATATATATATATATATATATATATATATATATATATATAATGTAGAATCTACTGGTCACTTTTACCAGACACATATGTAATTCTAATAGCCACAATGTCCTCTTAACTTCTCAGATTCTTCGCGCTTTTTTGGATACGCTTGTAACTACGAAGCCGTAACATCCAAACACAAGAAATTGAAGAGAATTGTGATTTGCCGGAGTCTCTTCAATTTCTTGTGTTTGGATGTTACGGCTTCGTAGTTACAAGCATATCCAAAAAAGCGCGACGAATTCGAGAAGTTAAGAGGGCATTGTGGCTTATTAGAATTACATATATATATATATATATATATATATATATATATATATATATATATATATATATATATATATTTATGTTATTGTGTGTGTGTAAGTGTGCGTGTTTGTAAGTGTTTATAATAACCACAATAAATTCTCAACTTCTCGATATTTTTACCCTTTTTGATACGCTTGTTACTAAAAAGCCTAATACCCAAATAAAAAACCAAAGTTATGTTTCATTTGTTGGTATTTTTTGCTTAAACACAATGATACAAATTCATATGGACATGTATATCCCTCACCTCCATTGCAGTGTTTGTTCATTCTCTGTGCATTCGTATGGACGCGCACATTCTTATACATAGAGAGATATACTGGTGCTTAAGAAACTTATCAGAAAAATATTTAATCATTAGACTCTGATGCAGTCATCTCAGGTTTACCATAGAGTGCTTCTGCCTGTCCAGTAATCTTTTTTCAAGGATTATCCATATCTAAGAATACTTGCCCGCAATGGATTTGCATGTTGATTTTTTTCTCTCGAACAGTGTCATTTCCAAATATAATTCAGTGAATCAAAAAGGCTTCATATATCAAGGGTGTTTGGGGAAGCTGTTTGCTGTGCTTCTAAACTACATGTGAATGTGAAATCTAGATATCAAGAGGTATACATATTATAGAATCCATATGTCACATTTGAGAGAGAGAGAGAGAGAGAGAGAGAGAGAGAGAGAGAGAGAGAGAGAGAGAGAGAGAGAGAGATTAAAATCCCCCTTGTACCTGCTGCATGGGCCATTTTGATAATTTAGAACCATTCCAATACCATAAACGAAAAGGGACCCGATCGGTTTTTCAATATTGATGCGATGCGTATCACTTGTTTACAGTTGATGTCCCTTTTATGCAATTATTAGTAATATCTCGTTTGTATTTCCATTTCGTAAATGTATGGTTAATATCCTTGACAGCTGTATCCCTGTCATGAAATGTATTCGAATTAGGGGGGGGAGTTTGCAATCATCCTCAATGCAATCAAACTGATGGATCCTGTTTGTGGGTTGCATAACCCTCATGACGCGTGCTACTGTACGGTCAGTCAGGCAAGAGCTATTTATCTTTTATAACTTATGGTTATGATAATATCTAATGCTACGATATCTAATACTACACCGAATTTTAGGTAAATATAACATTGTCACGTAATCTGTTCCATAAACAAGAACTTCAGTTCTTTTTTTGTAATGACCTATTTATTATTATTTTCAGATTGTGGAAGTCAGAAACCATACATTATAGCCCGTGTTTGATAGCAAATAAAAGAACGGCCATTATTTGAAAAAATAAGGAGAGAAAAATAACCTTATCTAAGACAGTCATATAAGATACGACTCGAATCTCCGACTCAAAACAGCTGATTCTTCTTTCTTGAGCCCTCGTGATTAAGAATTGGTGACCAAAAACAACTTTGTTCGTTATTTACTTCCTGCAAGAAATCAGAAAGAAAAATAAATCGAGTAGAGATTTAAAATGTTTGTGCTTTTAATCGGAATGTGATTATGTTGGAAACTATTTTCCTGCTAAATGAATCTACCCTATACGAGGTTAATATATTAAACACAGTGAAGAAGGAGAGATTTCTTCAGTTTTTAATTATTAATTTATATGAGGTGGTCTAATGTCTCTGTAGAGAAAATTATTTGAATATATTAAGTAACAACCATTTTGTTTCATAGAATCTTCTATGTAAATATACTTTATACCATACTTTATTATATAATGACAAAAAATATGCAATTTTCATTCACTGGTGCAGTCAGCGATGGACTGTTATTCTTTTACGCGTTAAAACATCACTTGAAGTTTATGACATGTCTTATTCATGTCAAAAAATTTCCCAACAAGCAAAAATAGCTCAAAGATTCCCCATTTCTAAATAAACTATTCGTTTTAGTACACCTCTCCTCGTCCTCACCACAACCACTAACATCCTTGATAAATTGGATCAAGTCGTGAACATTGGCCGCCACAGCAGCACCTACGGATCAAGCAAAGGACTCTCAGAGTGAGCATATAATTCGGCGTGATGCTTCCCGTAGCATCTTCAACGCAAGCAATTCAAATTCACCGCATGCAAGCAGAAATAGCTTTAAGGTTCCCGTAGCTGATAATCCTATGGTTTAAAAGTGAAAATAGTGTAGCAAACTAGATACGCGAGCAATGAATAGAAAAATTTAACGATTGGCCGAGAATATTGGAAAAACCACGGCTAATTTCACTCTGATGCCCGGCTGATTACTGGGAGGGCTTCCCAATAGTCCAGTGAAAAGGAAATAAAGTATCTCGAAGCCCTCAGCACATCGCTCCCTTTTCTAGAGCCTTTACAGTTAAGAGTTATGCTGTTTATTCTACCAGGAGTAAGTGAGGATTAAGTAAATGCTTTTAGGGTACGTGGGGGATCTCAGCGTCCCCCCTTTTCAATTAAGCTTTGCGTGGTTCATGGTAATATCTGCCGATATTTGTGGCAGGTGCGTCATCTCAGGTGCCGTATTTAAGACTGTGTCCCGCTGCCATTTTCCGGCTTTCTCTTGATTCAGCATTCCAGATAGGTTGTCGTTTAAATATCCGTATCCGCATCACACACGTAAGTAAACAGAGACCAGAACGGAATCGAAGAGAATATATAAGAATATATATACGGAGCGTCTGGCTCCCAGCTCGTTCAGGTATCTAGCGTTAGTTTGTTCATATCCTGCTGTCTAAATGCCTTGCAGAAATACTTATCAGCAGAAATCCAGTTTGTCTATTCTTTCATCCCTCTACCCTCCCCTGCCCCAAAACAACTCTCTCTCTATCTCTCATTATGAGTAACCTCCCTACTTTACACACCAATCTGCGATCATAAGTATTTCGTGATCATTTTCCTCCTTCATCCTCAATATTCAACCTCATTAGTTTTCCCGGCTGGAGATCCTCTCATTTCCTTCCTTTCCTTTACAACGTTCCTTCCTAAACCCGGCTTTTCCTCCCTCCCTTTCTCCTCAACGTTCTCTCTCTCTCTCTCTCTCCTCTGTCCCCGAGTACTCCCACACTCCCGACATCCTCTCTGCCAAATTTTAGGCCGGGATGAACGGAGTTTGGGCTTGTACGAGCCCGATAAAAGTTAATCCTTTGAAAGCAGATTAAAGGGTAGGTCGACAAGTGGCTTTGTCCGATGTCGACGAATGTTAACAGGAAATTTATGAATTTTTTTTTTTTACGTCTTTGTTGCCTCAAAATTTTTCAGAGCTCCATTGTTTACGTTCCTTGGTAGGCCCGAAGTGAAAGGAACTATACAAAAGGATAATGGAACAGACGATTATGGAAGTGCTTGTGTATCATTCTCCTTTGTATCCTCTAACCCCTCGGTTATTCCCTCGCCCCTCCCCTCCCCTCCCCTCCTCTCTTTGAAATCATTTCTCTTTATTATCAAAGCACTTCACGAACAATCAAAATGACTGAAAGAAGAACTGTGAGGCTGTGGAAATCTTTATAGACTTATCAGTCTTCTTGGGGCAAACAGTTCTTAATTTACAGGACAAATTCTGTTGGCCTTGCTGTACTTCAGACACGCGACGAAGGAAGGCAAGTCGATCATTCTGGCGCTTCGTGCAACTGTGTAGGTTTTGTCCCAGTTCCACCTTTAGATCCTTGTACTTTATCTCATTCATTTTCTGGCCCTGAAATCTTGCTGTCCAGTCATTCCTACTCCCAGTTAGCCTCTTAATGCCGAAAGTGCTCGGTATAGCAGCCTGATTTTCTTAAAATCAAATCACCTGCGTGTGAATGTACATTGCAGTTATTCACTGATTACTTACAGCAGAAAGTGTCTGTGTTTATTTGCACTGCAGTTGAACTTTGCATGAAATTCATTTGTGTAATGTTGATCATGGTATAACTTGTACATCATAAAATTCGACGGTCTTCAGCTAGCATTTTCCTGAGGGTAATCTAAGAGTGCCATATTGTTATTGGTCGTTCCTCCTCTCGAGTTCCATAGAGTGCCTTGCTCTTGCCTGCGGAAAGAAGACCTATTGGCAAAGTAAGTCCCCACCCTTTCTCTACGTTTTTTAGATCTAATATTTATAGCAAAATTATGATTATAAGGGTAATAATAAGACGTTAAGAATTTATTTTTCAAACGTTTAACCTGTTGAATTCTTCTCTAAGAAGCTACTGAACGACTCTTCATTATTTTAAAATGAAGGAAATGATAGTTTCGTACGCAGAATACGAGTCAAGCCTAGTGTGTTATTTTGTTGTAAGATGCCAATGCTAAGACTTCAAGATGGCGAGCTTTAACAATGTTCGATACTAGAATATCAAGAAATTCGTAAAAGAAAATACAAAAAAACCTAATATGAATATTTGCTAGATCTTTATACCAATTGCGATTAGGGTAATTATTTCAATGAAAAACTTTCTCATCTCCATCTGTAAATATAAGATTTACAACACAATTTTTGGTGCATGAGAACAGTTTCGACTTGGTCCAGACAACAAAACAACTGAATCCAGGTGAACCAGTTGAAGTGAAATTGTTACATTTGTATTTCATAATTTACACTTCTTCCTTTGTGTTGTATCCAATATATTTTCCTGAATTACATTGTACTCATAGACAACACCCGACAACAGCAAAGGCAAGCTTTGATGCGGAGTCGTTTTTCGCCCTGACCGGTCGGAAAAATAGAGTAGTCTGTTACCAACCTACATTTCAGGGTCAAGTTAATATTGTAGCATCTATAAAATGGCTTCAGATACCAAAATGACCAGAAATTGTCAGATGGGAAAGAGAACACCAGTCTTCTAGCCTATTATATACATACTCATATTCTGCTTTACGACATAGTTCAAAGGAAATTGAACCCTCCCCCCCAACAAAAAAAAAAATATTTAAGTCAAATATCACTCCCTCCAATGTCATACTAATACAGCAACTGTGAACATTCTGTACGTGTGTACAGCATATTACTCTTTCACTTGAATTGTGACGTAAAATAAACGAAACGGAGACGTAAAATGCAAATCTAATGCATTTCCCAAGCAAATATATAAAAGAATAGCAAGAACGCAAACACTGAAACTAGGAAATAATGGCGAGCATTAGTGTGAGAATTTCAGCAATTTCATCATCGGTACTTTAGAAAACTCTGAATCATACGGAAGTAAAGGTGGTGTTATTACTATACCGAATGCGCATCAATTCTTTACCACCGTAAGTTAGGGAGAGCTCAAATCCGTTAGGTTGATGAACGATGTAAAAAATTTGCAAACGCTTGGTTATTATCTCCATTGACAAGTGTCACAGAAAATACGTGTTCAAATAACAACGTCAACAGGATCCGTTTGTTTCTTTTGTTATGATACGGAACTAAAGTTGTATTGCAAAAAGTATACCTTAGTTTAACCAGACCACTGAGCTGATTAACAGAACTCCTAGGGCTGGCCCGAAGGATTAGATTTATTCTACGTGGCTAAGAACCACTTGGTTACCTAGCAACGGGGCCTACAGCTTATTGTGGAATCCGAACCACATTATAGCGAGAAATTAATTTCTACCATCAGATATAAACTCCTCGAATTCTTCATTGGCCAGTCGGAGAATCGAACGCGGGGCCAGCAGAGTGCTAGCTGAGAACGGTACCCACCCGTCCAATGAGTAACTAAATTGTATTGCAGAGACGGATCCAGGGTTTGATAAGAGAGGTTCGAGATGGGTTTTGAGAACTTCTTCGTCTTATCTTGAACTGGGGCCTTATTAGTGAAGCTCCTGCAATTTAGTATTGGGGAAAATGTAAGTATTATTACCAGTGTTAAAGGGCTTTAAGGCTACTGAAGCTATACGAACTCTGAGTCAGCTGATTTGTAGTTGACAAGGCGCATAATAATTTAAAGCCGACACTTCATCAGTAAAGCTTGTTTTTTTGTTTGACAGTCAACAAATTCTTTATGAATTCTAGACCATTCATAATAGATCTCACGTACCGCTACTTTAAACTGTACAACCATCTAATAGCAAGCAATGAGCTCTTGTAAGTAGTCTGTATAATCATTCAGATTAACTTTTCTTCATTACTTTTAGGAGTATGATGAATAAAAGTGCCTACGAATCACGAGTCTGCAATTTCCATTATCCATTTTTTTCATTATTTTTAGGAATATGATGAATAAAAGTGCCTACGAATCACGAGTCTGATTTCTATTATCCATTTTTTCATTATTTTTAGGAATATGATGAATAAAAGTGCCTACGAATCACGAGTCTGCAATTTCTATTATCCGTTTTTTTTCATTATTCTCAGGAATATGATGAATAAAAGTGCCTACGAATCACGAGTCTGCAATTTCTATTATCCATTATTCCAGGAATATGATGAATAAAAGTGCCTAAATCACGAGTCTGCAATTTCTATTATCCATTCCGACACACATACAAATGTAAATGTCATTTTTTTTTATTATATTTCAGTTGGTTAAACTAAAATCTCTTATAAAGTCGATTCGGTAAAAACACAAGCTGAATGCCCCTCCTTAATGGAGAGCAGAACTATGTGATTTGCAACGGGAGCTGTGCATCTCCAAATTCTTTGCCTTTTTATAAGGACGGCTTTGACGACGTCGTGTATTTCGCCACTGGAAAGAGTGTTGTGTATTGAGAATAGCTATGAATATTGAAACCTAAAGAGCTTAGTAAGTTCGTTGACTGTGATCGAAGGATAGAATCCTGCATACAAACAGGGAATTTACACAATAAATGATCACGGTGGGGCCATTGAAACCAGGAATAGTATGTGGTATCGGTAGATATTACGGCCGACCAACATTCATGAATTTAAATAAAGACAAAAATTTGTTATTCTGTTGTGACTGCCACAGATTTACTGAAAAAGGAATTTTGTTGATGTAATGAAAATACATATAGAACAAGCTATCTCTTCAGATTTTACTCATTACTTTTCTAACGGATTCGTTACCGACCGCAAAGACAAATAAATTGATAGTATAATAAAGAAGTCGAAAAATAAATGGTAGTCAGGGTTAGGTGTCTTAAATTAGTTTGGTAAAATAAATTACTTTCAGTTCCCATAAGGTTTAAGAGGTAAGAGTATGGGACAAAAATATTGCACTATGTCTCATCTTTATTATTATTTTGATTGATTTATCCTCTATGGGATAAATTAATAGTCCTATATAGAAAATGAAATAGCTAGGGAAGAATATACCCCAGTAAATCAAGGTGAATATATATGAATATGACAAATAACTATTCTTTAAGATGCTAACAAACAAGTGGATTTATACATAAATAAACAACAGCTAAGGCATAACTCAAAGTGGCACTGTACTTTCTCTGGCAAATACAAACATCAATAACCATAGCACGGCTTAGCAAGACTGTTCTACAGTTTCGTGAATCTGGGGAACTGGACGACCTGAAATCCTGACACTCAGTGAAATGGAAAACGTTCATTAACTCTAGAGGCACAGGCACTAAAGGTGATGATGAAATATCCCAAATGAAATAAAACTTATGAGAGGCCATTAAATGGGTATCTTAGGACAAGAGTGGAAATCATAAGTAACATTTAAATGCTAAGCAAATGAGTAACAAATGGTTTTACGCTTTTCTAGGCCTCACCAAGGAATTGTACGAGTATATTCTCTGTGGCAACAATTTTTTTGTTGCCGGTTTCTGAGGCAGTGTTTCAAACATTTTTCGCTCTCTATGCAGCCTTCAGCTAGTTCCAGTGTAACCTTAGATATAGGTGGGGGTATGTGTGTCCTAAAACATTTAACGTTGAAAATAATACATTGATTTTGCTGATCGTAGACTTCCGAGACTTCCCTGTCCTATTCTCAGTTGGTAGTTGGAAACTTCAGCTTACCTCCTGGAAAACTTCCAAGCCTGGAATCATTTGAGAATATTTTAGGGAATGAAATGTGAACTTTGGAAACATACCTATCTGTTTCTGCTAACAAGAAAATTCAGTTTTAATTTATATACCTATTGGCTTGACTACCACTATTCCTCTCATTATTTGGTTTGTGCTCTTCAAATTGATAGTATCTGGTTAGGCTTTCGGAATTTTCTGTTTTAGTAATAACATCTCCCAAGATCCAAACTCTCCTGAAAGGTAGCACTGAAGATATCTTCATATTTATTCAACGCCATTCCTCTTCTTCTTTATATGCTTCACTTTTCCAGAATCAATGTCCCATGAACTTGTAACCTTGCATTTCCTGTCGTGTATGAGGCTCCTCCTCAAACTGTTTTGCATTGTGGCACAACTCTGAAGAGGCTTTCTTTAGGATAAGGTTTTCAACAATTTCTTTTAGTTACAGTAACACAAACTTGAGTAAATTAACCAAGCACAATGAATCCATATTAAAGGAGCGTTTGTTACCTTTTCTATGTCTTTTCCTCTCATATCTTTTCTTTTCTCTTCTGGTGTCTTAGACCCACAACAATTCCCTACCACCATTTGAAATTGCTTTCATGACTCTTTTCTGGTTTGCCAAGAGCGTATGAGCTCCCTTAGCTCCTAGGCGATATACCAGTTGCAATTCTTTCTGTCTTCATCACCTAAGTCCTGAAGTTTATATAAAAATTAATGATAATCTAAACTGAAGAAGGCACTAGGACAAATAAAAATAGGGCTAAACATTTTCATAGTCCAAGAACGTTTGAGGTCCCTTAGCTCCTAGGCGATATACTACCAGTTGCAGTTCTTTGTCTTCATCACCTAAGTCGAGAAGTTTATATAAAAATTGATGATAATCTAAACTGAAGAAGGCACTAGGACAAATAAAAATAGGGCTAAACATTTTCATAGTCCAAGATGCCTTAGATGTAACTAGCTACAACAAAGATAAAACCGTTAGATTTCCTGAAGAAAAAAGTTTCACATTTCGTCAATGACCACCAAATCCACATTCTCTATCAGATCAGTCCTTCTGCATTTATAATTTCAATTAAATTCGGGGTGATCTGATGTTTAAACCCTTCAGTGCCAGTTTTATTCATATTGAATATCAGATTACAAGGAACAGAATAAATTTTGCAAGTATTTTCATCATCATCTTATCATTACAAGCAACAGCCAAAGAATGTCAATAGCTGTCATGTGAATAAAAAAAAAAAAGACTTCGTCTTAAAAAATCACCCGAATCCTAAAACTTACCAGAACACCAAAGACCGAACGTTGGAGGATAAACGCGAAAGGCCGCGGAGAGCGTCCCCGAAACGTATTACCTGCCACTCGATTTTGACTTTGGGTCCCTGAAGAAATTTCCATGATGGTGCTCGGCCTTGCATGTTGTTGGAACGCTTCAACGAGGGGAAGTGGGACTGCTGGATAGAAATGCGGATGAGAAGACAGGGAATGGGAGACCAGTGGGATAGGGGCTAAAGTGGGCAGAGAGCAGATGGTAGGCAGGTTACACGCTTACACACGCACACACACACACACACACACAGAGAGAGAGAGAGAGAGGTCTTCCGGGAAAAGGACCGATCGGGAAAGGTAACCTAGAGATTGCTAACGATTTGTGATACAAGAAGATTGCTATGGAGCATGTGCGTCTGTGCCTGCGTAGAGAGAGAGAGAGAGAGAGAGAGAGAAGCATCTTGTTTTTAGGAAGTGAGAATATATCTGATAATTTCCTTATACTATACTCTACATTTCTTGAAGCCAAACTAACATTTGAATCCCAGCTCAGAAAGTAGACATTGGAGTAAAGTTGGAAAAATAGTGGTAAAAAAGGAATGATAATGACTGAAAGGAATGGATATACAACCGAAATTTGGTGAAAATACGTTGAAATGCTCAAACACTTCTCAGTGTGAAATAAGTCACCATACACACAAAAGACCAGAATGAAAGTTTTCTTTTTTTAAGATATTTCGTTGAAGCTCTCTGCAGTTGACAAAATCACATAAATCATAACAGGTATAATTCATAATTCACATTAGAATTTCATAAGACACTGAGAATCCAGAGCTGGACGGAACAAATGCTGACAGGCTTTGATCTCGTGCACACAATTACATAGCTTTTAGTAGTTATTTTGTGTCATTCATAAGGCCTATCACGCGTGTTGGCTGTCTAAAAAATAACCCCGTTTTCTTGCGAAGACTTTATAAAAAAACTTTAGCTATTAGAACATACGGCTTAGTCACTTAAAGGCCCCTAGCATTTTTGTTAATAACCTTATTAAATACGGCTTTCTCAACGTTCTGGTGCAGTAGGCTTGGATGTTCCTTTCCATCAATTTTGACCAAGGTCAGTCCCACGAATGCTATGGGTTGGTTGAATATAACTCTGTGATGGTAAGCAGTTCTGTCCTACAGTATTCGGAAATGAATTAGACCTAAAATCTAATGGAAGGCTATAGGTCCCATAGCCATCTGCCTTCAATCCAAGAACAGAATCCATTCTAGATTACATCAGCTTATAGGATACCTGCAAAGTACTTCCTAAAATCGCTTCAAAATATTTTTCTTTGCATTGCTGATAAGTAGAAAGGCGAGAAAAGATGTAAAAGTGGGTGAAGAGTAACCTGCGAGAGGACAACCATAAGACCTGGGAAAATAATTTTAGTACTTGCAGTCGGCCGCTGGTTGTAGAAATAAGAATAAGGGGCAAGAAAGCAGAAAAAAATCTTATAAGCCATCTTACATTTTATCTTTTTGTTGGATCCATTCATAATCACTACAATTATCATAACAGCGTCAATAAATTATAAAGTAAAAAAGAAAAAAAGGATAACAGTTACAATTTAGTCTGATATTTTTTCTGAAGAGAGCGAATGGGCTTTCGTAAAGAACTAGAAAATACTATCGAAATTTTCTTCTTTTTCATCCTGCACCTAAAAAGACAAAATGTCAGAGGCCATTCAGAAGACAAACAGTGTGACCACAGCAAAGAAGTCACTCTGACGCCATGCCAAGTCTTCTCTCCAAGTGACAGTCTTGTGCAGTATTTCGATGAAGAGCGAAATAGGCGAATTCGTATTGTACTTTGGCCGATATCTTTTCATCCCTTTTTCTTCTTCTGCAGTGCTAATCCAATCCTTCGAGTCCCAGAATTTAAAAATTCTTCATAGATTCTTTTATACCTGTTATGATACCAAAGTGTTTTTACATTTTATTGTTACTTCTACTCCTATTGCTGAGGCTGCTACCATTGTTAAGCATGCGGATAATAAGATAATATGCAGGGCCTCACAATTATAAAACATCGAAGTTACTCTTTTACAGTAAATACTAAGAGTTAGCAAATAATTACCATTTAAAGAAAGTCATCTATCTATACGCCATTAATGTTTCTAACTGCTCAAAAGCTTTAGGGATACATGCGCAAATAGGCCTACGTCTTCCCCCCTATGCTTCAAGGGTCACTTCTACTTACACGTGTACTGTGCTTTTCACCCAAATAAAAAGAGAAAACTTTAACATACAGCCTTTTCTTTCCTGTCATCAGCGTAAGACTTAGTAAGGCAGAGGAAAAAATAAAAAAGTTGACCGTAGTTCAGTTATAGGCCATTTCCGAAGTCATATTACTCGGAAAAATATTATCCCTTTTTTATAGTAATTAGAGTTTGAGGGAGGAGGTCGCTGCATGTTGGTGTATGATAGCTGCGAGAGAGAAAATAAGAGGGGAGGTTAATGGTCTTGAAAATGGGCCGTAAAGGGTAACAAAGCGAAATTATTTACATACACTGGAGGGGCCATAAGACCATTCATGTCACCAAACGCGCTCTTACACCGATTCATGTATATGCGCGCTCGTGTCATGGTCTTTAGGATCCAGCCAAAAACGCTAGATTTTTTTTTCTCTCTTTTATCGGCGTGGCCTCTGAAACGCTGATCGGAGAATAAAATTGGTTTACCATAAATATTGCTAAAAGTACCGCCATCCAACGGGTAAGGAACTTCTTATGCCTCTCTCTCTCTCTCTCTCTCTCTCTCTCTGTGTGCCTCAGTGGGAGTGCGGCATTTTGGATTAAAGTGCGAATTATTTTAATAATATTGCACTACACTCGGCGAGTGCATAACATTATTCTCAGTGACATTGCTCTTCATCCTTGCGCATTGTCGACAAAATCTTCTGCAGGGGTTTTGCCAACATAAACCTCCTATCCAGCTGGTTTAAAATATTAGTAGAATTAGCGAGCGTAAAGTTAAGTATACCTTAGTTTAACCAGACCACTGAGCTGATTAACAGCTCTCCTAAGGCTGGCCAGAAGGATTAAACTTATTTTACGTGGCTAAGAACCAATTGGTTACCTAGCAACGGGACCTACAGCTTATTGTGGAATCCGAACCACATTATACCCAGAAATGAATTTCTATCACCAGAAATAAATTCCTCTAATTCTTCATTAGCCGGCCGGAGACTCGAACTCGGGCCTAGCGAGTGCTAGCCGACAACTCTACCGACTCGCCCAACGAGGAACTAGAGAGAGAGAGAGATAAACATTTGGGTAGGACTATGGTTAAGGTAACCGACGGAACTGTGACACTGTGCACAGATGAGGCTTAATTTGGGGCTCTGTCTGGGGTGTGCGCTTGACCAGTTTAGCTCCAAAGGGACAACAAGGAACACAAGCACCGTGTCGAAGTGAAGACCATGGCCAAGCAAAGCCTTGTATACTGGAATGACGAGGACTCATCTGTAGGGGCATATCAAGCCATGTCAAGAAAGACGCCAGAAAAGATCCGGCGGGGACCGTCATGTACTTCGTCTAGTGAGAGAAATGAACGTTTCCAGGATAGAAATCATCGACCATAAGACCTAATCCTGGACACCTCTCCCCATTAAGGGTCTTTAATATCAAAGTAAGAAAAGGCCTTACTAAACACCCCAATAATAGAAATTATTCATCCTCCCTCAGCTTCAATATTTACCGAACACCTGAGACTTCTGTTTGATACTAAGCTTCAACCTCTTGTCTCTTGATGGGTCAGCGCCCATCGCAACGAACCCCGTACCCCGACGAATTCTGCCTTCTGGTTCGAAGTTAATACCCAAGCTGTATCTTGACTGGTCCCCGATCACCTTGCCACTTAATTTTGTATCTCCATTCATTTTTCTTTAAAGAATAAATAACAATGTGTGTGTATGTGTGTGTGTGTGTGTGTGTGTGTATGTGCGACTAGACTTGAGACATAGACTTCAGTCAGTGAGAGGCTTCAAGCCTCATTCTCTAAATTATTCTTATTCTCCGTAGGCCCCAAGTTGGCGATGGGCACCAACATCAGATCTTTTTATTAACATCCAACCTCTCACTTAATGGTGCTCTTTTTCTCTCTTCTACAATCATCCTCTCTCACTCTAACGTTTCCCTCAACTCCTCCCAGTCTCCCACCCTTTTAATCTGGCTCATGATCGGTTATCACATTGCATCATAGGAAAAGGGTAATTGTTTTGGATCATCTGCGGTAACAGATAAAAGAACCCTCTTAGATAACTGAACCTTTACTTTTTCGACGACCCCCCCCCAACCTGACATGAGATGACTAAAACTGACAACCATGAATGGTTGTTTATTTACTCTCTCTCTCTCTCTCTCTCTCTCTCTCTCTCTCTCTCTCTCTCTCTCTCTCTCTCTCTCTCATGTATATATTAACATGTTTTTAGCATGTGACACTTCAAAGAGAAATTATGTGCTGGATTTCAATGTTGTCATTGCAAAAGTGAATAAATGCAATTTATCGAAATGCACTTAAAAAAAGTATAATCACAAAGGCAAAATGGGAAAATGATAAGCTGAATACCTGTTTCTACTGAGCTGAATAAATATATTTGCCAAAAATAAAGTATCAGCAAAAAGGGAAAATATTTCAATTGTCATTCAAAACTACGGTAAATTACCTTTCAAATGATTTATAACATGGGTATATCTACAAGAACTATTAAACCCCAAATATTTTTATGATTTTATATCAAGATGTTCCTTCATAATACACTTCTTTGGTCGGCCTTCGTAAAGTTAATTTTCATGAGGGGATACTAATTTTGGAGTCATTTTAAACCAGAGAGCTGAATAGTCGCAATCTACGGCAGTGAGCTGAAAAAGAAAAATAAGTAAATGAAAGTCGAAAGGACATTGGAAGACAAAAACGTAAATTTCTCGACTTAGCTGTTGGGAGACTAAGTATGATAAATTTCTTTTCCATTGATACAGATAATTTATTGCTATTTACGCTGGTTTCATTAATAATCCTAGCAATTCTTCTAATTTGCAATGAGCGTCAATGGCCATTAAGAAAGTCTAGTAAATTTTTATAGCTTTACTGCGCTTGATGTGAAATACTAATTGCCATATTGAAGAGGTAGTTTGATAAGGAAGACGTATATAGAGAAAATGGATGGTAAATAGGCTACGGCTAACGATGCAAAAGTTGAAAGCGTAAACACATTATGTAAAATCCCAGGATGTTTTTATGGAGTCACCAGGAAGAATTTGTAGTTATAAGAAGGTGGGAAGAGATAACATAAGAACCAAGTGGTGGGATGAGCAAAGGAGAAGTCTAGTTGGGTCGTTGTATTTGAAAAAGGATTTTTCTGTTTTTCTGTGACTCTTTACGTCGGTAAAACTGAGGACAACAATGAGGAAAGCATCATAAATTTGTAGGTTTTGGAGATCACAGTTCTCTGTAATAATACCTACTCAAATAAGAACTTACATGAAAATAGACACAATTCTATAAACACTTTTGATGAAGCTGTGCAACTGAAAATCCAGTAAAACTTCATAGACAACCTCGTTGCTACCCATTAAAAATTGTCCGCTGTACCACACAGAGGGAAAGGACTGTTTACAATCTGCAAAAGTAAATCGTTGCTTATCGTCGACTATGATTGCACGAATAAGAATGCTACCTTTGGCGAAGAATGTGCTGCATAGGATTATAAGAAAAATTCGGACACGCTTCATAGTTTATACTCAAAATATAGGTGGAAATGTTGTGCTAGAGGGAATAAAAATGAAAAATCGATGGCTGATCATTAACTCATGACTTACAGTGTTATGTTGGGCAGGCCTTATCAACACCATAACGAGAAATAAATACAAAGGAATATTGAATGTTCAGCACAAAATGCCAAGTTAATTATGAGTTTATCATCCAACAGTTGATTACGAGAGAAACAAAGCAGTTGTATGGGACCTTCAATTAATTATACTAATTACGAAATATTTCAACGATAGGCAACGAAAACATGGAGACGAACATATGTGCTTGATGGTGACGCCAACAGATGGCGGTAAGCCGTGACTCTCTCCCTCCTTCCCCTCCCTACCCCCTAGCCCCACTCCCACACCCTCCCAACACCCCCTACGTTGGAGGTGATCAGGTCTGTGGCATCATATGCCTTGTTCTGTAAGGCCATAAGGGTGTCTGTCATCTGGATTAGCCATCGAGGACAAAAGATGGATGGTTTAGGAGGAAGGGAGTGGAGGGGATAGAGGGAATTGGGGGTATCAGCTGAATTCAGCTTGGAAAGGGAGATAATTGAAAACTGATAAATGAGAATGTGACTTGCTCGATCATTTATCAGACACAGTTCTCTCTCTCTCTCTCTCTCTCTCTCTCTCTCTCTCTCTCTCTCTCTCCGTGAAACAGAATTTATAGCAATGGTAAATCTAAAATTCCATTAACAGGGTTCTGTTTTTCATACGAACGCTGTGACCTCGACCCGGTCATAGGAACTGTAGGGAGTTTAAACGCACTCTAGTCGTCTGAAAGCAAAATTTTCCAGAAGTTTCATCATAAAGATGTAATTTACAATATATATGAAGAATGAAAGTTAATGGAACCCGTTGATTAAAATAGACAGAATGGGCCTTGAATGAGCACTCAAGAACAGACACAAAAACACAAGAGCTCACTCAGAATTAGGAGACATTATCCTAAGGAAGAAGAGAGCCGAAATGAGCATGATAGCATTGTATAATGATACCATCTGTAGCAGATATACGGCGGGGTTGCACGTGAAAAGCTACATAATTCTTTGGAAATAAACGTTCAGAAGGAAACAGGGATATGTTCAAAATAATTACTAATATTAAGCCACAAATAATTTAACCCAAAGGGAATTATGACTTATAAGTACATGTGCACTAGTGGTCAAAGTCACCGTCTATCATTGTTCCTAAACAAAGAGCCGAGGTTCGAATCCTTGCCGGGGCAGAAACACTTACCAGTTATAATCCCTTCTCTGTGTAAGAAATCCTAGGGTATAGTGAATACGATATTAAACAATATTTATAGCTCAAAATTTGTGAAAATCAAAAGTCACGCGTGCAAAAGTGAGAGAAATTAATTTAACAATTGATAAAATAGATACTCAAAAAGCCTTTTAGTAATATACATACATACATATACATATATATATATATATTTATATATATATATATATATATATATATATATATATATATATGATTATTATCACTTTTGTACGTGATTCATTTATCACACATTACCACAGGTGAAAAATAAGAAACGGGGCGTAGATCCTGACCGGTTTCGACTTTATTTCCAAGCCATTGACGAAGGACTGATACAGAGTATGAGACATCACAAATATATATACTACAAGAACAGTACTGACGAACATACACAACCGTTAGAGACTCCATATCCCTACTCAGGCCGGTGTCGAGGTAGGAGTGGCCTTTAAAACTCATTTGGCTAAAAATCACAATAGACTCTCAGGGGACATTGCTGATAAACAGACCATACCCCACCTCAGATCCACACCTGACAGGTGTCATGGAGGCGGAGTTTGGAAACTCATTAACATTACTACCCTCGTACTGTGTTTACAAATATGATAATCCTATTTTCATACATCTCTACTGCCTACCTTAAAGTTTAAACAATTTACAAATTTCTTTTGATATTAAAGGATCAAGTTTATACATCCCTTGACTGATATTCATATTATGGTTGTAACTTTCTTTATAAAGCTAGATTCAATGATGTTCCTTTCCAGTGCATTATTAGAATATACAATCCTTTTGCCCCTTCCCAGTTGATAGCATGATTGTTCTCACTAACATGTACAAATATACCACTGTTCCTTGTGCATATCTCACACATTTCTTATGCTGTTCAATTCTTTTTTTTTTTCCAGTGCTTTCCCGGTTTGGCCAATATAAAAGTTGTCACAAGACTTACACGGAATTTTATATACACACCCTTTAGTATTGTCTGGGGAGTTCTTGATAAGTACATTTTTCATTGTTGTATTGTTCTTAAATGCGACATTAACACCAAAATTCTTAAGAAGATGAGGGATATCTTTCATATTATTATTATAAGGCAAAACAAGCAAATTTTTTGTGTTGTAAGGTTCTTTCTGGTTTTGATACATATTGATATAAATGCTTATAATCACACTTACACTTGATTTTATATAAGAAACACCACCGGGAAGAAATGAAACACGATTGTAGATCCTGACTGGTGTCGTCTTTACTGCTAACTAAACCACCTTCAGAGGACTGACACCAAGTGGTAGAAATTCTTGATACATACTGTATGCCAGCAGAGGAGCACATACGAACGTACAGACGGTTGGAAACCAAGAAGTTTCATCTGACACGTGTCTATAGCGACAGGATTAATCAAATTTTACCTGTCACTAATGAGGGTAGGATTAAGTCGAAAGGCTTAGCACCACTCCGTTGTTTTTCTTTCCTTCGCGGCATTTGCCTTTATTTATATATTCTTCACGTTCCATATTTTCGCGATTCAGTTATACATGTACTGTACACACGCACACACACACACACACACACACACACACACACACACACATATATATATATATATATATATATATATATATATATATATATATATATAATTATAACTAATAAAACTCCCAATATGTGTGTTTGTTCTCTAGAGTGTCGATTTAACCAGTACATTCAGTAGCCGAAAATCTTTGTCAGATGTTAGGACCACATCTTCACAACCACTAAAATAGTTGATGAACTAATGAGGGTACCACAGTTAGTGCCTTGTCGGGAGGGCAAATTACTCACTTATCATTAGTTGGAGTACTTCTCGCGTTGATATGGAGATTTTTAATACAGTTGGTCACGCAGAGAAGAATAAAGATAATGCAAGACAATTAACTGTGAAAAAGACTAACTTCATGCATATAATATAGAGAAATATTTCCATTTAGCCTCTTTTTCCTTTTTTGCAACGGGAAATTTCATCTGTAAGAGCATTTGCATAAAAGGTGATCAATTTTCTTTGCTGCTCCCATATCCGTAGCAAAGAAAAAGTCTCGACGAGACATCAACCAGACAACGGATCCCAAGAACATCATAACAATTACCAATATCCCACCTGCGCTTCCAGAGTGACACCCCAACCTCCCCAGAAAAAAAAACATTGATTCTCCTTTCATACAAAGAGAGACATACCTTTATTCTTCGCTTTACCGGGAATTCTGAAGTCGCTGGTCTATAAACCATTCCGGAATCCTCTTGGAGGTTTCCAAAATTGGTCCCTTTCGTCCGCGTCCTTTTTGGGACGACGTAATACCGGAATGAAGAAGAGCCTCCTTTAAGAATGAGATCTCTCAAGGGGATTAGGAATCGGGAATCAGCGAAAAGGAAGATAGAAGGATTGGTCAAGTAATCCTCAGGAAAGACACAATTCTATCACAACTTCCCGACGACAAATCCTAATTGCAGAAGAGAAAATCCTGTGGCTCTGTTCGGTGGGTGCCTGAGGCGCCCAAATGAATAAATTGTATCCAAAATTCCTTTCTCTAACAGAACACACACATACATATATTTATGTATATACATATATATATATGCAGTATAATTATACATATACATATATATATTTGTGTGTTTGTGTGTGCGCGTGAGTGCGCGCGCGTGCGTGTGAGTGTTTTTAACTTACAGGGAACACTAAGTGTTTCCATATTTTTGTGTAACAGATAGTCCATGAGGAATACACTATATCTAATATACGTGATGCATTATAATTAACATGAAACTCTAAAACACTTGTATATTTGCGGCACTTGTACGAGACAGGCACATTAGTAAAAAATGTATGAGTGTATGTGACAGTGTCCCCGTGTGTGCGTTAGTTCAGGTGCATTGCGTAGTTGCATAAAAGATTAAGAATTTTCAAAGCTATAACAGCTTAATGTTGAACATTATAGGTAAGAATGAACGAAAGGTAACACACGAAAATTGGAAGACCATTTTTCTGTTACACCTTGCGTTTTGTGACTGAGGGAAGACACACAAGATTTCCCAGGCTGCTACAAAGGGAAGGCAAGGGGAAGAGGAAAATTTCAGCGGGGAAAAAGTTAAGTATACCTTAGTTTAACCAGACCACTGAGCTGATGAACAGCTCTCCTAGGGCTGGCCCGAAGGATTAGATTTATTTTACGTGGCTAAGAACAAGAAACAAATGCGCCCGATCGGCTGTCTGGCGATTGCAATCCGCCTGTGATTTAAAGCCAGTTCCAAACGTCGTAAAGATAAGAAAACGTTTTATGTATCACTGAAAATGATGGATTTCAACATCTTCCCCAGAAATGGAAATAGTTCTTATGTCAGAGTCAATCTGTTTTTCAGTCTCCCTCTTATTAGATTGTATTAAAATCTTTGTGAAGCCGCCACACCCTCGGCCCCACACCCTAAGGAGTCATTTTTATGTGTGAGTTTGTGGTTTTCATTATAACATAATGACTGAGCCTGTATTTGTTTAAAACTGATTTGAAAGACCTTAAATGAAGTCGAAATAAAGTCATACTTAATTTCTTTGAGATATTTTGCTCTGCTGCACAAAACAGCGTACAGATTATCTTGGAAATGAACGAAGATACGAATAAGACCATCATCACTTTCTCGTGATCTTAAATGGAAAAATAATGTCGGCAATAGTACGTATGTATATTATTATGTACAGGAAGCTTTCGCCAACTTGATCAGTTGGCCTCTTCAGGCTGAAGAGGCCAACTAGACATCATATATGTATGTATATATATATATATATATATATATATATATATATATATATATATATATATATATATATATATATATATATATATATATATATATCAATGGGGAGGCGGACATAAAGACTTGCTAAAAGGGTCAATTTATTCTCGACTTTTCGTAATGGCTTCATTACATTTTCGAGGGCTGTACAAAATAAATAACAAATTACAAAAAGGGTATAAATTTAAATTTAAAAAATTAAGCACAATGGATTACAAATAAAAAAAAACATTAAAAATAGAACGGACAATTAAAAAGAACATAAAAAAACAAAACAAAATCTCTCTAAAAAATATACAATATAAAAAAAATATTTAAAAAAATTATAAAAAGTAAGCAGATATGGACCAGCCTATTCAGTGGCAATGTTAAAACTGACCAGAAAACGAAAGACTAAGAGAGGTACAGTGTGCCGGCAGAGGTCTGGCTGTTTAACAAGGGGACGAGTCGTTTACTCATTAATGATTCCAAAATGGCCAATTCATGGCTGCTAGAGGCTCGCCCTAAAACAGAAAAATCCTTATTTTCAATTGAAATTTTACACATTCTAGAGTGATTTCTGATATTCGAAAACTCTGGGTTTGTAATTTTACTGCCTGTCCTATAGCTTACTCCACGATGAGAGTCTATGCGTACCTTCAGAAGCCTCCTGGTGGATCCAATATAAGTTCCTAAATTACATTTAGGACACGTATAGCTATACACACACCCGGAGGACATATAAGGGCATAAACGATCTTTATACTTAAATAAAGACCCGATGGTGAGAGGATTAACAGGTATCAGGTGGACCTTAATGGCTCCAAACTTACTTTGGATCTGCTGTGAAAAGTTTTTTCTAAAAGTATTATCAAATAAAAATGGAAATTTAGCATAAAAATTAAATTTAGGAACACTGTAAATTGTAGGTTTGAGGGAGAAGTACTTGTCTAGAAGCGTTCGAATGATCTTAAAATATAATATATATATATATATATATATATATATATATATATATATATATATATATATATATATATATATATATATATATATATATATATATATATATATATATATATATATATATATATATATTATATATATATACATATATTAGACAATAGCTTTGTCAGAAGTTCATATCACATATAGAAAATAACAAGCATACACTCATACACATACATACACACTTCAACACACCTATTTATCTAAAATGAAGAGAAAATCAATAATAAACTGACCAAACCACAGAGAGAATACTGAAATTAAAACCTTTTTCAGAAATACGATTTGTCTAACTTTAACTGACAAGATTAAGGAGCTAAATTTCCTCGCGTATATCAGTTCTGTACTTGAACCAGACTAAAGATTATCTTCCAGATTCACCACCTTGTTGCCACCTTTTTTTTTTTTTTTTTCTCCTGTCGCACTTTGAATTAGGCTAATGTTCCAGCACTGAGCAACGGATACTCTTATATTCCACATACGTATTAAAAGTCTTATCAGTGAAGATGCATATGATTAGAAGAGAATTCGTAATATCATATGGCTTAACGTTAATGTAATTTCCATCAGTTTCGAGTTTTCATTATACATTTCCAGAATCATTTGTGAAAACTTGTAGTTAAAATAACAGCCAAGTTGGTCTTTTATTTGAAAAAATAATCAGAGCTCTCTCCAGCTAGACGTATTCGTTAGATCTTTTATTTTTAAAAATTTTTAATACACCGAAAGCTTAAAGGGAATTAATTTGTGTGAATACTCTTCATTGTTTCTTTCTCTCACCCACCGACTGAAATTTGAACTGTTTTACCCTTCTTTCTGCTCAACGTACGTAAAATAAATAAGACCCTCAACAGCTTCACATTCAACCGTTAAAAATGCTGAATTAGCTCGCGCCAAAAAGGTGATTTATCAAGGGTTAGGTGTGGAGGTACACAGAGAAAAGTTGGTATCTTGCCTACTCAGCACGTGAAGAAATATTGAAATTCTACGAAACGTTAATCCATCAAAAACGAAATTCCAGATCCCAATTCAGGATTAACTTTAGCCATCTTTTGAAAGAGAGCCCTCAGCGGAGAAGTTCATTTAGAGCTCTTTTGAGCATTAAGAGAGGGGAAGTGGTGACGGCTACCAAGCCTAATTGGCAGCAATCACCTCTAGTAGATCTTCCGTTCAAAATTTCTTTACTCATTAAACGCGTACTTGGACTAAAACTTTTTTTTTTTTAAATATCTGTAACTCTATATTTACATGAATACACATACATGTGTATATACATACATACATACATACACACATACACACACACATATATATATATATATATATATATATATATATATATATATATATATATATATACATATATACATATATACGATGAAGCAGATAAAGGGCAGGAATACGATGCGATACGCATTTTGTTTTAATCCTACGTTTCGTGACAACATCGCCACATCTTCAGGGATTTTCTACAAAATAAAATATAATGTTAACATAAAATAAGAGCTGATTATAAGATCCAATAGTTGAAAAAAGCTAAAACAATTTTAATGGTAAAATTACAACTTACAGACTTAAATTACATGCACACTTGATTAAAACTGAGACTAGAGGTACAAAAAAAAATTATATATATAAAAACGAAACGAACATTTAAATATCTCGGCAAAATTATATATAAATAAAAAGAACGCCAACACATACAATAAAAAGCAAAAATTATACAATCATAAAACTACAGCTGAAGACAGCTACACACAACCAACCTTTCAGCATCAAAGATAAAAACACACTAAAAGTAAACAACGTCAAGTGGTACAAAGACTGACAAAAAATTTAGGCTAAAAACAACGGGACAGCAGAGGAATGGTTGTTTATAGTCGGAACTCGTAATTTGATATTTAACGTTTCCAAAATCAGCAGTTCGTTGAGTTCCTTTGTTTGGCCAATAATTTTAAAATCTTCATATTTGATGGTACTTTTACATTTGATAATGTGGTTCCTTATATAAGAAGCTTCCGGGCTAGATAGCTTACAACCAGTTCTATAACTAACGCCCCGATGAGAATCGGCCCTGACCCTGAGAAGACGCCGGGTAGATCCAATATATTTTCCCAGATTACATCTGGGACAAGTGTATTCATAAACGACGCCCGACGTCATCAAAGGGCAGAGCCGATCCTTAAACTTGAAGAGCGAGCCAATGGTCTTAGGATTCTTAGGTATAAGCTTTAGATTTATGGTTCCAAAATGTTTATGTACGATCTTAGTAAAAGCTCTCCGAAAATTGTCATTTAGTAGATACGGGAAACTGGCATAAAGAGGTAACTTAGGGACGTTAAAACGTAAAGGATGTTCGGAAAACTTTTTGTTAAGAAGTTTATTTAAAATTTTAAAGAAGGTCTTAGAAGGAAAGCAGTTATTAGAGAAGTACTGGAGGAGAAAAGTAATTTCGTTGTGGAAGAGAGTCCAGCTAGAGGTAAGAGACAAAGCACGATAGAGCAAGGTATATATAGAGTTAAGTTTGAAATTGAGGAAACGGAAACTATAGAAGTTGGAACCGAGACCAGTAAATGTTTTCTTTCTAAAAATTGAGGTACAGAAACAGTCATTTTCCTTAGAGACCAAAATATCTAAGAAGGCTAATTTTGAATTTTGTTCTTTTTCCATGGTAAAATTAATATTATTATGGTAATTATTAGAAAACTCCAAGAACCGGTCTGCATCGAACTCATGTTTGAATAAGATAAAAGTGTCGTCCACATAGCGTGAGTAGAACAGAGGGCGGAAGGCCAGGGGGCACTTGTCCAAAATGCGCTCCTCCAGGGAGCACATGAAAATATTCGCAAAGGTAGGGGCCAAGTGGAGACCCCATGGCCATGCCCTCAATTTGTTTAAAAAAGTTGACCATTAAAAACAATATATATATATATATATATATATATATATATATATATTATATATATATATATAAGTATATATATGTATATGTATATATATATATATATATATATATATATATATATATATATATATATATATATATACACTTATATTTAATTTATATTCATGTATGGAGGAAATGTCAACATAAGAACGTGTTTCACAGAAATATATATATATATATATATATATATATATATATATATATATATATATATATATATATATATATATATATATATATACACACACATATATATATATATATATATATATACATATATACATATATACATATATATACATATATATACTGTCAAGAATTCACACACACATATATATATATATTGTCAAGAAATCACATGTGAATTTTATGTCAAATGCTAAGCTGAAAATACCATTTGATATTGAATTAACTTTACCTTGGGAATAACTTATATCATAATGCAATTATAGATTCTAATTGTGGTCGGGGTAAGAGCGTTTATCATATACTCTTGCGATGTAAGTTATTCTCAAGGTAAAGTAATTTCGATAACAATAAGTATTTGTGGCCTAAAATTTGGAGCAAAAATAGAAACATAAGGCATTTTGGTGGAAAGAACGGGGCCAAAGTGTGGTTATAGATATAACTAGGACAAGTGATTTCAATTATAAAGAAGTGAAAATTACAAATAAAGACAAGATGGGGAAATAAACGGCTAAGGTGGAAGACACTGAAATTGAAGGAATTTATGACAAAAATGTACAGGTCAAGGACTGGGTCACTGAATTACCAAGGACTGTTGTCAGGTATGGGTGCATAGGAAAATAAAACAAAAACAGTAAGTGCTTGAATGATGATGAAATTAGTGGATACCTCCTTTACAGGGCGAGATATCCACTAATTCCATCATCATTCAAGCATTTACTGTTTTTGTTTAAGATCTGGACTTCTGGAATGTCACCCTTCTCATTTTGATTTGGCACCTATTTCTGGAATCTCTTATCGAAGTACTCTCTGTCCAATAACTAATGTTCTCTTCTCTTGCATGCTTTCTCTAGGAGGTTCTAAGGAAGGACTAAGGAGAATAGGATGGGTACTAACTGGATTTGAATTTTAGACAGTGCAGCCTTATGGGAGACCTAAGTACTTGATTGGTAAGGTCCGCTGGCACATTTCTTGTAGGATTTTGTTGTCTTTCGAGTATTCATTTGAGTGCATTAGAATTAGGCAACACGTGACTCTTGGTGGCAGCTGCTTTGGCTATTTAACAACTCTTAATAGGCAGTACCATTATCACCCTGGGAGAGGAAATCTGTCACTCCATTTTTTCTTGATTACCGGCGGATTAGTACATAAGTCGAACAGTGGCGTTGTTACATTTTGAGGGGCTTTATGGGGACAGAGAGGAGAGAGTTTTGAGGTAAAGGTCAGCTGAAGGATCAGGTAATTACTTCTTAGGATTGATCTTTTAACTGCTGCAACTAGTCAAAAAGGATCACTGTCTCTCTTTATTCATTTCCGCATGGTCTCAACACAATCGCAACATGCATGTTCGCCGGCTCTATTCTGCCTCCGGCCAGGCTTAATCTCCTCACAGCCTTGTATTCTGAAACAAAGGGTTCCCACAGTCACATGTTCAAAAGAGAAAGTGGGAGAGGTAAACAGAGTGCAATTAATGGGTTTTAAGGAGGGGCCAATGTTCCTTTCTCCCTTCCTTGTCAGGCATTGCTAAGCAATGCACTGTATTTTTACTTTTCAGCTTTAAATTGATCTTTTGGTTGCTTGGATGCTTGAGAAGATGCAGCAATATATATATATATATATATATATATATATATATATATACATATATATATATATATATATATATATATATATATATATATATATATATATATATATATATATATATATATATATATATATATATATATATATATATATATATATGAGTGTTACAAGAATCAATAGGATGTAAGTGGATGAATTTTTTTATCACAGTGTTAATGTTATATAATTCCTACAAGTTGGTTGTGTTATTTTCAGCTGATGTAAATGCAAGTGGGAAATTAGTGGAAAGGCTTTTAGAAACATTTCTCTCTTCGGCGGTAATAAAATTTATTGAAAATTTTGGCAAAATAAAAATATGTACCATAAAAAAATCCATAAAATTAAGTAGGGAGGAAATAGGTAAGAATTTGGTTTATTAAATTTCTTTGAATACAGTACAAAGAGAGGTTTAGAAAAAGCAAACATTTCATTGGCAGGTAATTATAGAGAAGTAAAACAGCCCAGCAACATAGCAATCATAATCAGAAGCACAATAATATCAAGGGTCAAAGAAAAAGAGAAACAGACTCGTTGCCTATTACGTACACGAAAGGCAGGTTGTTTACGAAAGTGATAACGAGCACTTTCGTTACTGAACGAGTGGTAAGACGGTGAAATGACTCTCAGCACGGGCTCTAATTTCTCAAGAGTTTGTTTTTAGCACCAGACGTCACAAGAACCAAGAGACCGACAATGAGAATGAGACTTATATTCCTAATTGCTCTAATACCAGCACTGATATCCGAAAATGGAAATACGAGTTTAAAGAAAACAGCACTTAAGGAAATCGAAAAACCGCAAATCTCCCGGTAATGATGGGATCACAGCAGAGTTCCGTAAAACGTTGCGACACATAATTGGAACTTCAAATCTTGAAATCTTGGCATGGCCACTTAAGATTTTCAGGCCTTTCTTTAACGAAATCTCATAAGGAAGGGGGTATAAAACTGCTTCAGATAGGTGACTGGAGATTACTCATACGTCGTAGGCCTATCTGTATGTTGAGCGTAGAAGGTAGTCTACAATTTGTTCGACACGTACATGAGAACGGTTTAAGGCTATTCTTGGTAATATCAGTTTTCTAACGAACTCTATTATGCTATTGGTTAAAATCTTGAACGTAATGGGTAACATATTGCCCCCTACTGGTTACGTGGCTTGACAAATTATGTGTAAATTTTGATGCGAAAATATTAAAAGCTGTGATTATAGACGGTATAATGACTCAGTCAAAAGCCTGGTGATGTGAGGATGTCTGGAACCTTTCTCCTGAAAAAATCAGAGTTTATTGATGTGTTTAGTACCGTCAGCTGATCAACTGTATAAAGCGATTGGTGAGCTATTGCATATGGAAACAGTAGGGAAAAAGGCCACATGAATCTCATTCTGTAGTTTATTTGTTTTATCTTTTTTTTTGTTTCTCGTATATAATTTAGTTTGTTCTCTGTGTCTGTATTTCTTCTTCAGAACTAGGCTGTCTTCCTTACTGGACTCTTGGAATTGTAACTTAGCCAATGATAACATTAATATCTGGGTGGTCTGTGACTAATATTTTTGTAGAGTAATACTTGGGGTTAAAAGAGACTGACGGTTACTTCAGATTTTCGGAAGGACTGCAGTGCACAGGTAAACAGACTAAAAACCTACATCTGAATGGACCATTGAAATGATGAGGCAGGCTGCTGAGATCTTCCTTGGCTAGTAACAGGATTACGATCTTTGGAATTTGGAATGCTTTTCTGTCATGATTACCAAATGTGAGAGACAGGATTTTGTCACGGAAAAACGAAAATGAGAATAAAACTTTTATATAACAAAAATGTTACTTTACGACGAAAAATTATCATTATTGATTCACTTATCTTTTTAAAGATCTCATGCTTGGGAAAATACTTGCCTGGAATTATTTTTTAGTAGACGTGAAAATCGTTGTCTATGATTTATTCGGGCATAGAAAAATTATTTCAAGTTATATGGGACTTATTTCACTGCGAAAAGTTCTGTATGTGACATATTTAATAAACTCAAGAACAACGAGTCTGAAAAGGTAGATGATATGACAGTTGTAAAAAAATACCTTTGTTTTCAATGGGATTTTATAATTTGAATATTAATGCCAACTTCATCATTCTATATGACAGGAGTATATTCTATCGATTGGAATTTTATTAACGTTTCTATGAATAATTCACATGTCCGTAATATGAATAATACTTTGTAGGTATTTTCGTAATAGAACAAAAAATATTATCCTCTGATTTTATTTCTTCTATTTTGTTGTGAGTCTTTCTTACTCATGTGAAAGAGTTTGCTTCTTCATTATAACTCAATTGAGTTTTCAGATTACTACAGCCTTGCAATTGATGAACTTAGATCTTACTTGCAATATTCATTTCTCGTCATAATGTGGTTCGGATTCCACAAAAAGCTGTAGGTCCCGTTGCTAGGTAACCAGTTGGTTCTTAGCTATGTAAAATAAATCTAATCCTTCGGGCCAGCCCTCACTAGGACAGCTGTTACTCAGCTCAGTGGTCTGGTTAAACTAACATATACTTAACTCTTTCGAATAAGTCGCAATATCTTTCGGATCGTCTGACCCATCTTGGATCAGCAAGAGTTTTCTTGGGTTTATATCCTCAAATGTTCCATTACTCGGTGCTTAATTCGACACTCAACATTTCTAGTGGGAGTACTTATTAGTCTTCCTTTTGGTACTAAGAACCCCTTAGCTTGAAGAACTACCTTTGATAAGATCATAATCTCTGTGACTTACGCAAGCGTCATTGTCTTTGTTATTAATCTTTCTCTTCTGCTAATTCTTAATTGGACCGCATCCCATTCCTTGGCTATCAGTCAGTGGAGTGGGAATAACAGTCAATGGAAGTTTTTCCATCCGAGACGATAACTAATATCTTCTAACCCTACTATTTTGGCTCTTAACAAATAAAAGGCCTGCTGGGATTAGTCTAAGGATGAAAAAGCCGTTTTGACTGGAGGTGAATTTTTTTTGTCATTCAAATCTCTGGCAACAGCTGAGAAATATAACAAAATATGACAAGTCTTAAATTTCTATTGAAAGTCTTCAAATCAGAAGAATTTCGTATTTTTGCGAGGAGTAAGGGATGAGCAATCCAGCTTTAGGATTTTCGCACCCCAATAAGTTTAGATCACTTCCAAAATTTCCTTCCAGTATCATAATTTTTGCTTAAACGTTTCACTGCGTGATTTTTCCACCTCGGGGAGGATAAAGGTCAAAATGACTTGCTGCCTCTTGCATAAATCACACGGGAATACAAAATATCTATATAGTCGTGCTTGCCAATTTAGTGATGTAATGTTTAAGTACTAGCGTTAAACACACATACAAATACACACACACATATATACAGTAATATATATATATATATATATATATATATATATATATATATATATATATATATATATATATATATATATATATATATATATATATATATATATATATATATATATATATTATATACTGCATATATTTATGCGTGTGTGCGTGCTAAATTGTCAACTAACATTACATACATAGGTTACATAAGTAATATGTGCTTCTGCGTACTCATAACTATGTAAGGTACAGAAACTGAGTGTCTTTATATACCTGAAAATACATAAAGTTTATGAAGTCACAACGTAAATAAACCAAGCATTTTCCAGGCATGGCAACACAACGTAATTGCAAGAAAGTTTCTGAGATTCAAACGGTGACGAAATATTCGAGTTATCCAACAACTGCAGAAATCATCGCCATAAGATAAAACTGCGCGAGACAAAAACTGGCTAAAACAAAAGTGCTCCTCGCTAACGAAGGTCTACGAGTAACTTTGAACTAACAAAGCTTTTACCTTGACAACTGAAGGCATAAAACTCTTGAAGTGGAACGAAGAGCAATTTCGAGAGATTGATAAAGTTTCCCCGATGTGTTTTTTATGTGTTTTTTCGAGTCAAAACACTTAGGAGACATTTCTAGCGAAGAAACAGCGCCTAAGCAGCTTAACCTTTGGGGTGCGCGAGATGCAGATCTCGGAAATGTGTATTACATACCAGGTGTTCCCATCTAAAATTTAATGCTTTCTGTTTGTTTGATTAGAATCTAGGAACAAATGGAATATGAGCGAAAGAGTGTAAGAAAATCTAAAAAGCATAAGCAAAAAGAAGAGAAGATAAAAGACAAGAAGTAGAAAACGATGAAAAGAAGAAAATTGAAAAGATCTTATCCCCCCCAAAAATCGTTCAAGGCCACCTTCTGGCAGCGGTCGCAACGTGTCCTTCAGCAATTGCACATCAGATCTTCGTGACCAGCTCTCCAGGGGGGAAAACTGCGCTTACTAGTCATTCCTGGGGTGATCACACTCGATGAATATCAAAATCCAGTCTTGAAAAACACATTACTGGCCGTGGGTGAAGTCTTCTGCCATAAAACGGAACGGCTGAATGGATTTCGATGAAATTTTGCCACGATTAGCGATCTTAGTGGGAAGCTCTACAGCTAAAGTTTCATCCCAATCGGTTTAATTTTTCCAGAGTTATAAAGGGCCAAAGTTGAGGTTTTTGTGTACTCCGGGTGGCTGGGTTTTACTAACCGCCAACTACAATGATGGATGTCTTCATACCCCATAATTTCTCTCTGTCTCTGTCTATGTGTCTGTCTGTCTCTCTCAACCACACGCACACATATACACACACACACATTTGCACGCGCGAGCACCTGACACGCGCACGCACTCACACTCCCCTTGAAAATCATCAAAGAATGCATCGGTACCGGAAGCTCCTTTGATGCCTCACCCCCAGGGGAATAACCCTGGGAAATTTGACCCTTTTGCTTCCCGACTGGAATGGGGAAAATAAAGTTGAAAAAGCTACATACAGTATTCAAAACATCCCACTGAAACTGAATCGCGAACGGAGAAGAAAAGCCACGATCAATTTTGAAAAGGGAGCGTGTTTTGAAGGTAATCATACGATATACTTCTGTGATTACCCTATCAGTTAAGAAAATAATTGAATGGATTGTTGATGATTATTATTAGAGCTCATCCATTTTCTTAATTCATGATGTTACAAATAAACACAACTTTTATAAGCAAACGACTTGGTAAGCTGGTATTTTAGCTGGGTGGTCGGCATTCTAATGCATAATCAGGAGCGTGGCTACGAAATATTAAGACAAAAAATTTCCATGCATCTACAGATGCAAGAAATTCACGGGTTCTCAATCTTAGGGTCAGTGATATGGCCACTGGGAGTCTAGGATAGAATGAAAGGAAATAGTATGCATATATTTTTCAACTTAACCAATACTGCATGCGTTGGTCGTTGATGAAAATAAAGAGCACACCATTGCTGGCAACGATGGGAGGACTTACATCGCAGTAATGTAATTGTCTGCATAAGAAGATTTATTTCGGATGTTTATACATATTTATTCATTACTATGTATTTGAAATGTTGCAAAGGCTAACACTCTTATTCATTATCAAAATAAATGACGTAAGATTCGGTAAATTATACAAGTGCAACACATTATTGATACCATTTCTCGCCATGTGTCCTCGAATGAGGGACATGAGGTTCAGGGGTTCTTAATGTGATAAGCTGGGACACTCCCTGATTAGTTGATCATACACAGCGTGATTTCATCAATTTTTTAGATCTTAGGTCTTTCTGAAATCGGGATTGAAGAGGATTCACAGTCTCTGTATCATGAAAATATATCTAATCTCCAGCAATAACAGAAATTTTGAAAGATGTCTATTTCTAAATATTTCTAAAGGTGTTTGTGGAATGAGGGTAATGAGGAAAAAATTCTCTTATCATAGCCTTTCCTCAAGGTTTGGTGGCAAAAGCAAATCTGTTCTGAAGGACGACGTAGAGTATTTGTTATGGAAAAGTTTCTCTCTCTCTTTCTCTCTCTCCCTCTCTCGCAAGAGCATCTTTAGCTGAACCTCACTAAACTGTCTTTGGTGTAGAAAAACTCAAGTCCAGTAAATGACATTGTGCAATGGGACTGATAATGACAAAAGCAATTTCAAGAAAGAATGGATTAAATAAGCTTATAAGCTGACCTAATGATTATTAATTTAAAAATCCAGCACGACAATTTCAGTTAAAGTAGCTTGACAGTGGTATCTCGGGAAAAAGATAAAAATAAGTGAGTAAGTATTTGTAGATAAAGGAAAGTAGTAGGCAACGATGGCTTATGTAGAAAGGTGCGAATTCCAAATGATATTAGGTCAGGAAATGGAAAGGAGTAGAAATCTGTACAGGCCGCAATACACGCATGCAATTTGTTCAAAATATCTTTTCTTTCTTTTCTGGTGGTTATTGTAGGAAGCAGAACATGAGTCGTTTGTTAACACTTAAGAAATACATCGTTTTTTAAAGTTTATATTTCAAGTTAGTGAATAATAATAACAATAACATTACTGGTCTACGCAGATTCATCAAGCTGCATAAAGAAAAAGTGCTTACACATATTTACCAGATTCACTATTGAAATTGAGATGCTGTCGGAAACACAATGAAGAGAAATAAGAAAAAGATTCTAAATATATAACCTAGGAATAGTACAAGACATTGATCGAACAGTACCTCAGATATATCTTCTTCTTTGAACGTGCTTTTGTTCCCATTTGTATGGGGTAAGCACGATACCTTCTTCTGAAGGACACTGATTTTGGCTTTGGGGTAGACCGTAGTCTCGATCAGCTGCCCTGCCTGTCATCACTTAGACCCCGGTAGCGTATGTACATGTATTGTACCAGTCACCAGCGCCCTTTCTCCCAGCAGCGAGAAGTTGTTGCGCGGTTGGGTCGGCAGTTCGATATATAAGAAATGTAATTCAGAACTGAGAAGAGCAGACTTACTGTGGAAACAGCTCAGCGTATTAAGCCTTCCTTGACCCTGCGGTCAAACTCCAAAAAATGTTCTTGTTTTATTCGGGGAGAAGAGACAGCCAGTGAAAATGAGTCTCTGTTCCTTCATTTCTTTTAGAACGGGAGCTTTAGTTCTACACGTTCTTATCTTTTCTTTGTATTCATCATTTAAAAATCAGTGTTTGTATAATGAATAGCCTTAGCGGCTGAAAATTCCACCTCGAATATTAAGATTCTTGCTGTATTGGGAATTTCCTTATTTTTTTCTGAAAATGATAAATTAACTCATGCACATGACAGTGAAACGTATATCAGCGACTTAACTTCATATCTTTTAAATTAATGGCTGCAATATACGTAGAATTTTTTTCTTATATTTTACCTTATTTTCAAGAGGAAACGTTGAATACCATTCTTTTTCGTCGTGTGCGTGCGCGTGTGTGTGTGTGTAAGCATCAATCTGCTTTGATATAGACTTTTATAACTGTATATTAACTAATCTCGGAAAGGTTTTCTGTATGTATTTTGGTAAGCAACAATCGTTCTTGTTGTTGTACTTCGCTTGTAAGTTTGTAGCTATTATCAGCCATTACACAACAAATTTCCCTGATTCTCCAAACAAATATCGAGGCGAGGAAGGGGAACAGAGTTGCTCCGTAATGTTCAAGTCTAGTTAGATGTCCCCTCTTCAAAGTTATTTATGTCCTCTCAGCTGTGATTGGCCAGTTTGTATCCTGGCCTGTGATTGGCTAAGAGGCTGCGATGGCGCCGGGTGATAATAGCTATTCGAAGTGCGGTGGAGGATCTCCCCCATCTCGTTTCACACACGTGTTTCCAACATCCTCGGATCCATACTAAGCTGTCTTGATTGGCTCTCCATAGCATGCGGTGTCGCCGTCCTCCCTTCCTCCTTCCATTACCATCCTCTTCCTAGCTCCCCGTCCTCTCTCCTCCTCGTCCCTCCTCTTGTCTACTTTATCGTGCGTCCCTTTTCCCTTTGGTCGTCGCGTTTACACAACTCGGCTATCTTTATTTCAAGCAAGTTAGCTCTCATGCGTCTACAGGCGGGAACCTTGAATGTGTACTTTTTTTTTATTCCGGTTACTTTCTGGATGAAGGGAGGAGTTCTATATGGTAAAATTGCACCAGAATAGAAGAAAATACAAATTGATCATAGCGGACAGTCTGAGGTGAAAAATGACACAGCATTCCCAATATTTGCTTGCTGGAGGACGCATGAATTTTTAACTCCCAACAACAAAGTTGAAACCCTGTTCCCCGGTGCTTTTGTCAGTGGAATGTCTACTAGACGGAGGAATGGATTTAGATGAAATTTGACAGTATGTTCATTATGAACATACTGACTAACTTTACGAAGAGATCGGCTCAGAGTTGACGATTTGTGTTCAAGTATAATTTTTTTTTATCTATGTTTGTGGAATCCTTGTTATACGGATAAATTTCAACGTTAATTCCAATGAAGTAGTTTGCCAAGTTTCACCTTTAAAGGTCTTTGGTCATTATTGAATTTTTAGGCTTTATATCTGTCGCCTGCATGTAAGCAGATCTTACAGGCTCTGTATCCAGTTAAAAATATCACCGAGAACTTCAAGTGACGGAACGTTCAATGATTTTAATCAAGACTTGACAAAGCTATACTCGCTTGTTAGTGATCTTGTTTCTTGTGGACCAAAGAATTATATGGTCCAAGTGTTCTAAGTACGGTATCACCATACTTTCAGCTTTCGTCCATAAAAAAAAAAACTCGAGCCTTTCTGTTTGTTTGAAACACTACCTTTTTCCTTCAAAGCTGATCATAAAAGTATTGGATTCTATTTTTTCGTTCATTATCCTCTAAACTATAGAACGCCAGTCTCTTAATTTTCTATTTGTCATGATACATTTATGGAATGGGCGGTGCTGAGAGCGAGCTTAGGATTATACAAAAAAAAATTGTGTATAAAACTGTTTCTAACTTCCAGACGTCTGCCTCTTCTTCAACGTAAATTCATTCAACGTAATCCATACGAATATACAAGAGGATAACTGTAGGTGGTTGGTTTCTTTGTACCTTTGCCCAGTGGTAGTTGTTTAAGCCATTGTGCAACTTTCCCGGCAGCCTTTGGACAATTTTGCATGTGGCCTGATGTTCATGGTCGAGTCTAGACTGGCAAAGAGATGCACTGGATGCCAGAGCCCTTCCTTTGCTTCGTGATCTTGCTAACTACAAACAGTCTGATTAGTGTTCACGCTGGTGTGATGGATGCAGGTCAGCTACACAACTAAGCACCTGTCCAAAGGCTCTCTTTAACATGGGGCATAGATGTAAAGAAACATCATTCTCTAATCAGGAAAGACAGAATTCCCCTGAACCTTTTAAGAGTATGGTCCGAACTGGTGAACATACTCTGATACAGTGAGCTGTCAGGAGGTTACATGAGTCATGCTTTCCCTGCTTGTACATTTGACTGAGAAGCTGGCAATTTTTAGGTGATGATGGACCATATCTTCAATTTTTCACCTTCAGTGCAGACTGTATGGGGTGTGGCAAAGCCATGTAACCTTATGTTCCGTCTCCTTCAGAAAATTGCCAGTCTTTTTCTATGAGGCAAAAACCCCCTACCCATTGGGTGAGATTCCACGTAAAGAACAAAGGTTTGTATCCTCTTACGAACAAATCATAAACTGATGACGTTTTCTAATTTTCTTAGATACAAACTTGAAGTTTCTTTTCATATCCCCTTCTGCATTTGTCCCAGTTTGCTAAAGAAAAGTAGGGTTGCCAGTCGGTTGAGTGTGTGGTTCCCCACTCCTCTCCCACCTACTGATCGTGAACTGCCATATCGGACCACCTTTCACCGAAGATATATACATATATATAGCAACGTCTGACATGTGCATCGAGAAAATATGCAAATTATCTTCAATTTGCGATACAAATCTTCGTTATGTATAACAATATCGCTGTTTGGGACAAATTCCCTGGCTGTTTTTTTTTTAGCATTATTGTAATCTCGCTTATATGCGTCTATCTCACTCCTAATATTAAAATATTTGAAGTCTGGACTATTGGCACATACTCCTATTTCATTTATATTATTACTAATACTATTATGACTTTTAGCAACTTTAGCTTGCTAAAAGCCATATCTAGATTTAATATGTTAAAGTTACTTTAAAACTGCCGGTGTTCATAAGAAATCGATACGCTGTATTCTAATTTTCTATGGTATGGAAGTGTTACTTATTTCTTCCTGTAGCTGATTTGCTTGTTCGTTGAATGGTCGAACTTTTTCCGGCTTTGGGCGGAGCGTCTTCTGTAAGATCAGATTGATAACACAATTTATTACTAAATATATTCCGAGTATAATCAATCTCATTGCTGTGGGTCACAGCCTATTAGCGCTCAGATAGCCATGTGAACAATAATGTTTCTCTTAACTGGTTGCTGTGACTGGAGTAAAAGTAGACATGTAACCCTGCATTAGTTAACTTTCTATAGAATGAAAATTAAAACAGTATTTTATTTAGGTTTGAGTTCCTCATTGGAAGGGTCGATATCGTACTTGGTAGCACTTTGCTGGGCCCGCGTTCGACTCTCCGGCCAGCCAATAAAGAATTAGAGGAATTTATTTCTGGTGATAGAAATTCACTTCTCGGTATAATGTGGTTCGGATTCTACAATAAACTGTAGGTCCTGTTGCTAGGTAACCAATTGGTTCTTAGCCACGTAAAATAAGTGTAATCCTTCGGGCCAGCCCTAGGAGAGCTGTTAATCAGCTCAGTGGTCTGGTTAAACTAAGGTATACTTAACTTATTTAGGTTTGAAAAACTGAAAAATAAAAATGGTAATTTGTCCTCTCTCTCTTTTTTCCTTCCTGTATATATATATATATATATATATATATATATATATATATATATATATATATATATATATATATATATATATATATATATATATATATATATATATGTGTGTGTGTGTGTGTGTGTGTGTGTGTGTGTGAGTGTGTGTGTGTGCATGACACTGAAAAAACAATCGTTAATGTTCATTCGTGTGTGAGCATGCAAAGCCCAAAGAACGGTCACGCATTCGCGAAATAGTTCTCAGAAAACTCAGGCTAATGATAAATATTACTGTATACTTTAAAAGAAGTAAGTGTACTTGTAATGTCCTAAAAAATTCATTTCTGTTGGGCTTCATGTTGAGAATTACATGACCGATTTCCAGTACCGCTTGCTGTGGCGTTGCCTTTCACTTATTCAAAGGAAGTTCCTGTCGACGCTGAGGCAATGTTGTTGTTCAGCAGCTTCATGCACTGGATAGCTTTTGTGTTCCAGTATTTGCCGTAGTTCTTGATATCGACAATAGTTCTCTGGTCTGTATCGCGTCGATCTTTCCCTTTTGTTTGATGTCTGAGGCTTCATATTATAGTGACTTTAGCCATTGTTTCCCATCAGTGCATAACTTTTCATGAAGGCTACTCCAAGTCAAGAATGAATTCTATGCTGGTTCACATTTAAATTTACTTCAAACCTAGCATTTACTTTTACCTGCAGTCATGTTCACGGCAAAATTGTTATTTTCATTTGCCGTATAGATTTCCTTGCTCATTTCTTAGCCTTATGGTCATGGGTCTTTGTTTATATTAATGGAATGATAAATTTATCTATTGGTTTCTGCTTTATATTAGTCTGCTAATTATGCAATGAAAGCTTTTCCTACTTGACTGTTGAAATTTCATTTAGAGGCGCCTTTCAGAATAGTTTTACTTTCTGGATATAATCTGTCTAATTACTAAGTAAGACAACACCTTTACCTTTTTCTGACCCAGTATTAATAAGATTTTCCTGCATATTTAGTTTTTTTTTCGAAATTTCAACTTCTTTCTTGTTAAGAAAAAATGGCATCCGGTTAGTGCCCAACTAATGAAGGTTTTATGAGCTAAGGTGTAAAGCTGACAGCGAAAACTCTCCATATCAATCAACAGTTTCTTACTTATCAGGCGTGAAAAAAGTATTGCCAAGTAATAAAAAAACTTAACATATGATGGTTTGTAACATGGTAAACAATATTCCAGACCAAATGACATCGAAATACCTATATGAGTGAATTGCTTCCATTCCATATCAGTATCATCTGTTCGTCCTAACACTCTGACCTTTCAAATATTTTCTCTTCATTACCTTCAGTGACTACATTCAAACTTCTTTTCTTATCAGCCAGCTCTTCGTCTGCATTTGTCCTGTCCGACTTGTTGCATCTCTTTTTCTATAAAGTTTTCAAATATATATGGATGCACATATTCCTTCATAAACTCATCCTTCATGGAAAACTTTAATTGCTCTTAACAAATTTCCTTAAAAGCATGACTCCTCAGCAATCTCCAAATTACATCTTCGTCAAATCGCTTCATCTTTCTCTTTATTATGTTTGTTACATACAGCTTCTTCCATTTTGTTTGAAATTTGTCACATGTTTCAGAAATAAACACTCGATCCCGACAAATCCTCTTCCTTGTTCGGATTCCACAATAAGCTGTAGGTCCCGTTGCTAGGTAACCAGTTGGTTCTTAGCCACGTTAAATAAATCTAATCCTTCGGGCCAGCCTAGGAGAGCTGTTAATCAGCTCAGTGGTCTGGTTAAACTAAGATATACTTAATCAAATACTGCTGTCAGCTAGCTACAGGATACCTTGCTTCTCAGGTCACCATAGGCACAATAAATTTTTCACTAAGGGAATAACTTGTTTTCCCTCGACCGGGATCCATTTTGGGACTTTGCTGGCAAGATGAAGCTGGTAGCGAATTAACACTAATTAACTTACATAAATCCATATGAAGGTATCATGATGAGGATGTAAAATGCCTGTTCAGTGTTAATGACTTCGTTAGGAATGGTACATATTATGATACGGGACGTGGTTTGTAAACTATAAGGACGGGTTTTAAAGACCAAGAACGCCTGAATGAAGAGTTGCCAGGAAGTGTTATTACTATAGCAATTATCTGATGCGAGCTCACTGAGATCTGTTAACTCTTTTCGCTAGAGGCTACGACAATAATATAAAAATGCAGGATAAATATTTTCAGTTTCGAAGTTCCTAGTGACTATCCAATCTTATTAACTCACTCAGGCTTCCTTTGTTCTGTTATTTCAATGCTAAGGTGTCTCAGGCTGTAGTTCAATTGTGATTACGATTATCATAGTCAACTGTTCAAAACTGCAGCTTCCATGGAAATGCAGTTTTATTTTAGACAAATCTACTGTCCCTAAAAGTAAATTTCAATTTTGAAAATGCAACTTACCTAAAACCACCGTGGCATTCGTCTCATCTGGTTCTAATAAAGGGCCGTAACGATCGCGTGGTCTCTTGTGGCCTGGTGTCGAGAAGGTACTTCGAGCACCTTTTATCACCCAGTTATGGGGAACAGTTTTTAAGTAGTTCCGATTAAAGGCGTCCTACAAGAGTTGCAGCAATTGTTAGTGTTTCGTTGCGTGTGGCTGGATATTTAAACGATAGGATTCTCCTCTAGACAAAGCATAATTAACAGCTGAGGCTAATGTAAACACTCGGAAGCGGCCATCTGGCTTACATATATTTCCCGGTAATGAAACCTCGTGGGTTCTGTTGTGAGGGGCATTCCCGTTTCCAAATACTCCGGAAATACATATCGTTTATGGAGTATATAGATTTTGTTTGCGTTTAACTTCAGAAGTAGTTCGCCGTACTTTATGAATATTGCACAACATACCAACACCATCTGCAGATGTTTTATTGTTCGTTTTATTGTGCAGGGCCTCAATATCGAGAAACTGTTATGGTGCTATTGTTCCCTTACCTTTCTTTTTCCATGTAAGTCATGCTTCGTTCGTAAGAGTTTTGTTATTTGTTCAGAATAAAGGATTTCTTTTTTGTACAGCAAAATTTGGATGTTCTTTATTAAACAATATCACAACTTCCTTAATAGATGGAATGAAATAAGAAAAAAAGATGAAAATTATTGTGTTTCATTGTATTGTTGGTGAATTTAATGAAAAAAATTCCGTTTCAAGGTGAGCCATACACTTAAAAAAGGCTCCTATAGGAACTTCGCCCTAATTTCCTTTATATTTGCCTTTTCACTCAATTCTTCCTTTTTCCACTCTATCGTGCACCAAAGTCCGTTCAGTCGTCCAGAGAGCGAACGCGAATCCGCTGACTATGAAACACCGAACAAGTAACTGAAGGAACACCCAAGCCAACAGATCGCACCGTGATGGCATATGGGAACAGAAAGGAGTGGTGAGTGGTTGGGAAGTAGATACTTTTCTTGAGCGTAGAGTAAATTCTCCATATTCTAATATCGTTAAGAAAGTGATCGTTAAGTTTTTGTTGTTGACGATACTGGGTTTGAGTGTAAAATGTGCAGTTAAGGAAATATGCTAAATAAATATGAGAATAAAAGTGCTAAGGAAATCAGTATTCATGAATTAGCATCTCCTATGGATTATCGTATCTTAACAACAGACATGACTGTCCACGAGATAGATACAAAACATTACAGCTGTACAACGGAACTCTCCTTTGTTGTTGATTACTTACGAGCCTTGTCATATCAGATGGAATGTTTCGTTCTAATCAGATTAGCAACTTTGCATCATCTTTCAGATCGACCAACTTTATACTGTCGGTGATGCTAACATTTTCCAGGAAAATGTTAGTAAATTCCGTGTCTCAGACAAACAGCTCTTGTGTTATCGATCAGATGAAATATTTTGTTTATAGCCAGATTAGCTGTTTTCATGCTTTCAATCAACAGCGCAATATTCGCGCCTACAAACAGGTCGCCATTTGCAGCCACCGATCACATCTGCATGGAGTAGGCTACACTTTTATGCTGTTGAAGCTCTAAAATTTTTAACGTTACAAGAGAACGCTCACTAAATTTAAATTCTCATGTTTACTGCCGTCACAGAGGATTGTCGACGATTCCTGCTGAGACGGTCTTACTTAAATAAGCAATTCCGACAATGCCCTGGAATTTAATTTGAAAGTATTTAGACTTCTCTTTTCTGTGAATGGTCTTACAAGATATTTGAAAGAGAGAGAGAGAGAGAGAGAGAGAGAGAGAGAGAGAATAGTATACAATTTTGTCATCTTTGATATGAAGGAATGAGCAATAACGTCAGTGGAATGTGACTCTAAAAAATATATCCATTATAATGTTCCTATGAAGGAGACATCAAAGCGAATTCCCCTTGAATGGAGAGGATTTTTAATATCTCTTTTGTGTACCTTTCGCTCCAACGAAACCTGCGATGAGACTAATATGGCAACGCTTTGATATATATCGAAAAAGTCTGTGTAATGGAACACAGCGTAATTAATGACCGAGCATTAATATGCATTAATCTTTCCGTCAACCTAAATAGACCTGTCGCTCGGTGCCGCCCTTTAATTCATGAAGGAATCGAGGCAGGTTTCGAGCAGACTTTCCGAAGTTTTCCGGTGAAACTCAGCAAAACCGTAGGCAGTCCCGGAAATGGCGAACTATACCATCAAGGCGTCTTCATTAGTCAGAAAAGATGCTGAAATTGCGAGGCTGTCCTCTTAGTGCCTTCTTGCGTACTTGCTGAGGAATAGCCACGTTCTCACACCAGTGTGTTCTTCCTGCTGTTATGTGGATTCTTGAAATTTAACATTCCGCCTGGTCAAGCAGCTTTCTCTTGACTACCATGTATTTCAGGAAGTTTGAGTCATCGTTTTTTGCCGATACCTTTCAAATTGATTGATGGATCGGAGTGTTATTTTGCAGCGGTGTGTTTCACACCCTCCCCTAATTTTGTGTAATAAATTCAATGTTCAAATTCAGCTCTTTCACGCACATTACTCTTGAATTTGATGGGGTAGCCAGCGAACTGGTTAACGCTTTCGGACATACGAGCTTGGGTACTACTGAACTTGTCCTGAGTATCTACTTATAGTAAATTCCTCACTACCCCCAACTTTCCTCTTCGACTCCGCCATTATTCTCCCTCCGCTTCCTTGACGTCATTACACCCTAATCCTTCGGGCCAGCCCTAGGAGAGCTGTCAATCAGCTCAGTGGTCTGGTTAAACTAAGGTATACTTACACCCATTAGCGCATGTTACCTTCTTCATGAATGTGATTGCTTTGACTTTGTTTGAATAATTTTGTGCTGAAAAGTTATTTCACTGTTCTACATATATAATGAAAAATAATGGGTCAAAACCACTTCAACATGTAAGCCACAACTCTGAATAGCAACTAGACAACCTTCTTCTCTGTAGTTGCTGGACAGATACACAAGTGATGATAAACCCGTCGTTTAACCCGACATTTCATTCACCAACTACAAAGATTTCGGAAACCCCTCAATTCTGTATAACTATGTAGGTCGTTAGCTCATTTCTTCCTACACTGCTCAGTTGCAAAATTGCAATGCTAATATGTACCTGAAAACATTCCATTATATAAAAAATATTGCAAAGACAGAGAGAAAAAAAGTAAGTATAGCTTAGTTTTACCAGACCACTGAGCTGATTAACAGCTCTCCTAGGGCTGGCCCGAAGGATTAGACTTATTTTTACGTGGCTAAGAACCAATTGGTTACTTAGCAACGGGACCTACAGCTTATTGTGGAATCCGAACCACATTATAGCGAGAAATGAATTTCTATCACCAGAAATAAATTCCTCTAACAGAGAGAGAGAGAGAGAGAGAGAGAGAGAGAGAGAGAGAGAGAGAGAGAGAGAGAGAGATGAGTGGGGAATGAAAGAAGGGTCGGTGATAGGAGGGAACAAGGCCAAGAGAAAGAGAAGGTCTGCTCACTTCACCCCAAATCCCCCATGTAGGCGGAGCTTTGTCTACCTCCTTATTGCGTCAGCAGGTGAATTGCCGTAATGAGCAGGTACCTCTGAGATACGCCATCGCCTACGTAGCTACCTCAGGGGGGAGGCGACTCCACCCTATTGGCTCCCTTGGCCTTGAGAGGGATAAGTACCCCAAGAGCGCTTATCCGAAAGAATTCGTAAATCTTGACTGGCTAGGTTTGGCTATGTCCTAAAATTCAAGAGTAAAGTGTCTTTAAAACTTGTGTTTGAACATGGAACCTTTTATCAAAAATTAGGGAGGGTGTGAGAAACTCTTTCAAAGTACCATACCAGTCAATCGATTGGTTTGAAAGATACTGGCAAAAAGCGATGACTCAAACTTCCTGAAATACATAGTACATCTACCTCACGAAGCATTTCCCGGCTCCATACCATGTTTTCGTGGAAGTTCGCTGCCTTGCTCTTCCTCTTCCGCCTCAGTTCCAGTGGCTTTCTACATTTCCGAGACCTGATCCAGCTCAGATACGACCGACCGACTTGTTATATATATATATATATATATATATATATATATATATATATATATATATATATATATATATATATATATATATATATATATATATATATATATATATATATATATATATAACCAGAAGGCGTAGAAGAAGACAGCATGAAACATAATTCACTTTATTCTTACAGCGACGTTTCGAGACCAATGTCTCATCATCCAGGCTAAAATGAAAGCTAAAAAACTGATAAGCAATTGTGTTTCTTTTCTTGTAGCGTAATTTTTATTTCAAGGTTGTATCTTACTTTGCCTTGCTTTATTCAATGTGTTTTGCGTGTCAGCAAACAATAATTTGTTATGCTGTATTGCTTATCAGTTTTTTATCTTTCATTTTAGCCTGGATGATGAGACATTGGTCTCGAAACGTCGCTGTAAGAATCAAGTGAATTATGTTTCATGCTGTCTTCTTAAACGCCTTCTGGTTTTGTACTGCTGAGGAATAGCTCACTGTCATATATATATATATATATATATATATATATATATATATATATATATATATATATATATATATATATATATATATATATATATATATATATATATATATATATATATATATATATATATATATATATATATATATATATATTATATATATATATATATATATATATATATATATATATATATATATATATATATATATATATATATATATATATATATGCCTCAGTATTTTCTTATAAATCTACCACATCACCTTAATCACGTCAACCAACAATTTGACGCGCTGAGATCCGTAATTAGTGACTCGATATTAATGGAAGTACTCACGATCATCTGATTACTTTTCTCTCCCATCACAGGCGCTTTATCTCGTCAAAATCGTATTTTTCCACGATAACCAAGAAATCTCATGTTAAGAATATCAGTTATGCCAAGGAAATGAAGAAGCATTATAAGACAGAAGGCATAATTTCAGTAAGACTAGCTAATTGAATGATTAAGTTTACAGCTTCATTTACTTTCTTGCCAGATGTACCTTAACCGTTCGAAGAAGTTCCAGCCTCATTTGCGCTTCTACAAAGATGGAATGAATAAAAACATAAAACTTCTATGTGAGTATTGACAGGTAATGACTGACTTTTAGGCGATCATTTTTCGACTCAGCATAGAGTATTTAAATCACTTCATGAACAGCTCTCCGAGGTTTTTCAATATGATAACTTCCTGCTGCAATGTTTTTTGCATATGAATCAATCATGCGATCTAAGATAATTGAACGAAAACTATTCTGTTATTTAAGCACCATTTTACTTGACTGAATGACATTGCTTCCTTGAAAGCCCAGGAGTCCCAGAGTTTTCTTCCTAGTTGTGAAAGGACCACCACAAGTTTTGAAAATTGCACAGCAGTCCTGTCACTAAGACTTATCTTCAATTTCTTCCTTTTGATTACATACGAAACTCAGATATTTAGTAGGACACTATTGATACGGACCATCTTGCGCCTGTACATAATAAAATGGCATACCCTGGAAATACAGTACATTTGCTTATTAAGATAACCATCTATGAATGTATTGAGTTTTTGCTTATTAAGATAACCCATCTATGAATATATTGAATTTTTCTCAGTATTCAATAATTAACATGAAAATAACCATGTTATGGAAGATTTAAAAGTAAATTTCAACATTTTACAGAAGACTGGCGAATGAAATAAGAGCCATGGACTAAACCTATGTAACTGTCAGGTTTCACATTAACAGATATATTCATAATTCCATGTGGCACAGAATGTGCATGCTTTTTGGAATGTTTACTTCACTGAAAGTTTCTGTTTTTTAATGCAAATGAAAATATATCAAAGTGAAACCGTCAATTGTTTTTGGAACAAGTGTGGAAAGTAACGTTTTGAAACTGAAGTTGAATTACAAAAGCAAAACGATATTTTTGGAACACAGGATTCACAAAGAATCTTGCAACAGAGTCCTGAATAATTTACACTTCACATTTCATACAGTCCTTTGCTGATGTTTGCTGCTTAAAAACGTATATTTCTCAGGACGTAAAGCATTCTGTGATGTATGAGGAAATATATGGGAAACACGGATATAAAGCAATGAATGGTGGATGAAGGGCAGAGGTTGATCAAACAGTGCATGTATTTGGTGATCAGTAATTATATAATGGAAGATGACAGAATGAGAGAAGAGGTGAATTGCATAGACTGGTAAAGCAACGGAGGTAGATGTTGGAGGCGGCGGGGCGGTGGTCTCAGCGAGTGATTTGGAGGGGAAGAGGAGGAGTGTTTCGGACGCAACGCTTGCAAGATGCGAAATACGTAAGAGCCAGTTCTCCCGCATGGAAATGTCATAATACGATGAAGTTTTCTTCATACTATATATATATGTATATATATATATGTATGTATATATATATGTATGTATGTATATATATATATATATATATATATATATATATATATATATATATATATATATATATATATATATATATATATATATATATATATCGTGTACGATTATGCATATAAAATGACGTACGCGCACTTCAAAATTCCATGACTTTACATGCATTCCGTGTTCCCTTTCCTTTCGCTTGAAAAGTTTCGTTACAGTCGCGTGCGCATGTGCAAGATATTATGCATGGCAACTTGTGTAGTTTTCTGACTAAAACCATTTCGATAGGTCCTAGAATATAGGATATATCTGACGAGTAAAATAGTATAGGAACAATGGGAATATTTTGAAACGTTTTAGACCATAACAGCTTTTTATGCGCTTTACTCTGTATCCTGCGTTTTCTTTTATTACTTTTCGTATGCCCGAATGTTTTTCCCCAGTACAAGAACCCTTGATATTTTTCTGTAACTGACCACCTTTCCCGGATAGGATGGATTTTATTGGACCTCTTTCTTGAATATGGCCCGTTTTTTTGTTGCTGTCGATGGTGTTTTGAATCAACCCACATTGTTGCAAATACGTACGCAAACAAAGAGAGAGAGAGAGAGAGAGAGAGAGAGAGAGAGAGAGAGAGAGAGAGAGAGAGAGAGAGAGAGTTCTTTCAATCTAAGGTTTAGTCATGTTAAATTTCACAGTGGTTGGGAAATTCTGTTTCCATCGGAAGGTTGTATCAAATAAGACTGTGATTGTCAAAGATGGAGGGAACTGAATTGAAATCGTCGCCCAGAATCGTTAATTGCATTCTATCATTCACCTTACCCAGAACATATGAGGAAAAATCAAGGTCTTCCTGAATGAAACAGGAAGACTTTCTTCTGGAAATTACCTTCGTGGCATTACTTGCGTCTCTCTCCCTTCATTGAAGAGGAGGATAATGCAGCAACGCAATGCATGAGTTGGGTCATTAAACGATTTGACTATGAGATGAGGCAAGAGTAGAGGAGGGAATATTCTAAAATAGAGAAAAACCTTCCTCGTGACTTGTGTTGGTTCTTGCAACACGGAGTACAGGCGATTCATTTGATCAGCAACATTGCCCTCACCTCTGTGCGTGGATACACATAGTTCCTTATAAATGATTATCAGTCAGGAGGACAAGAGGAAAGGACAGACAATGGAATATGATATTGGGTAAGGCAAGAGCTTCTTATTATATATATTATTATATATATATATAATATATATATATATATATATATATATATATATATATATATATATATATATATGTATGTATAACTGAATCACGAAAATATGGAACGTGATGAATATATAAATAAAGATAAAATCCACGAAGGAAACGGAAACACTGGAGTGCTGCAGGGGCCTTTCGACACTAGTCCTTTGCTTAGCAGACTGCTAAGTAAAAGACTAGTGTCGAAAGGCCCTGCAGCACTCCAGTGTTTCCGTTTCTTTCTGTGGATTTTATCTTTATTTATATATATATATATATATATATATATATATATATATATATATATATATATATATATATATGTGTGATATATATATACATTTATATATATATATCTCTCTCTATCTACCTAATATATATAACCGATTAGTCACGTCATCAGTACATATGTGAATTTGTAATAACCACAGCTTCTATAAGTACTTATCGAAAGATTTGTGTTCTAATTGTGAGAGAGCACAAAGAACTCCCTGAGACACGTGCAACTGGTTAAGAGAGAGAGAGAGAGAGAGAGAGAGAGAGAGAGAGAGAGAGAGAGGAAGTGTTGCTCGTGTTTTGTAACTATGGCTCCACCGATTTAAAGATCTGGTATCTGCCATCCACTTAACTTGTCTAACTTTTCCCAGCAACACGAGACGTCCACCTTCCCCAATCATCATTAGTGACCTCAATAGCAGAATCAGTATTTCAACGGAAGTTTTTTATGGTTTCTTTTTAAATATCATTTTTCAGTGTATATATATACTTTTTGAACATACAATGGAATAAAGAAACAAAAATCCCTCTCTCTCCCTTTTTGACTTTTTCCTTGACCTTAATGTAAAGATTGTTTCAAAATCCTCTCGTTTTTTTCAAAATAAGTTTTTCTCTTTTAATTTTAACATTAACTATAATTTTTCACCTGTAATTTTTTCGAAGAGCCGTTGTAATAATCTAAATTTAGAATAGACTTCGTACATTCGGAAGAATAATTCTTTTATTGGTGAACGGAAATTCTGAAAAGCATCTTCCAAACATTTTTGCCCAATTGTGGACGATAAGTTGAGGTTTAAATAACAGGAATTACTAACAGCACCAACGTTGCGGTAAATCCCACCAGACCGCTGAGCAAATAGCTAACTGAGACACAGTCACATCCACCGATATTTTTACATTGCAAATTTTACCCATTTCTGTTTAAGAGATACAGTTTCTTAATATTCTGGCCTCGCATCGCTGTACAGCTTCACTTCTCACGGTCTAAAAAAAATCCCTTTCATCTCTCTGATGCCAAGTTTTCATTGAAAATTCTTCGCGAGTCACACTTCATCTTGGAATAAAAAATCAATGATAATTTCTCGAGCGCTGCCTCAACAGCGTCAATTAAAAGTTGTAAAAGTGTCTAATCTCATCAAAGAGTTCTGATTCGTGGGGCTTGGGAATTAGATTACGAGGAACGAGAGGATCTGGAAACCTTGACATTGGTAAGGGCTGATGAACCTCTTGAGGACAGAATCCCCCTGTAGAGCTTCTTAGTCATAAAAATTTGAGACACAAATATCACTTGGTATTTGTTTTTCAAATTATTTGACTAAATTTTAAATCATCAAAGTACAGATTACTGGCGGGTTATGTGCCCAGCACTTTGACGAAAAATAAGATAAAAAACCAAATGTAAATTAAAAATGTTATCAACAGACGTTATTTATCTCTGTTATTCTGTCTAGGAATTCTTTTGTTTTTTCTTACTTCTGGAGTGAATATATAATTTATCCTGTTTTATTTTTTTACTCTCGTGTTTCCCCCACTCGATTTTTACTTGCCTTTCTTCTACCTTGAATTTTCTGACCATGAGTCAGCTAGGCAATGGACCCAAAGTTAAAATTAGTTTCGACAGCCCAGACATCTTAATTTCTCTTTGCTCTTTATGATGTTACCGTTTGTCGTTTAATTGTCATTTTGATCAAGTCAAATAATGAAAGTGTTCTAAATTTAAGTCTTGGTTTGTTTAAACTTGATGCCTTCATAATGAAAAAAGTTGTTGATAAATATAAGCAAAATTAGTATTCAGTTTTATACATGTTTCTGCAATTTGAATGGGTAAGATTCCGTATCTCTTATGGCTAAGTATATGGTTTTAGTTCAGTCACATTTTCTTTACAGCACAATTTTCCAATTCCCACTTTGCAGATTTCACATGAAAGAATCATATAAATATTTTTTTTTTTTATTCTTTAATAACAACGTCGCCATCCTAACTTTCACTACGAAAATACCTCACGAACCCAGAAGTGCTATCGCCACACAGCAGCTCTCCGTTTACTTCTTTACTTATTTTACGACACATTTTCTTTCATAACTTTCCTTTTAGGATTTTCTTCCCTGCAGTACTAATTCTCTTTCTCTTTCAGGTATATCGTTAAATTTCACATTAATCTTCCATCAGCTCCCAGTAATACACTAATTGTATGCAGATAAAGAGAAAACCAGAGAGAGAGAGAGAGAGAGAGAGAGAGAGAGAGAGAGAGAGAGAGAGAGAGAGAGAGAGAGTCAACGTCTTTGATCCATACTTAATAGTGATAAAAAGCTGGGGTGAGATTTATTGAACAGCGCTAAGGCAGCCTAAATACAAGTACTTTCTTACCTTCTGAGGTCCTCCCTTGGAAGGGCAAATGGGTTTTACAGGATATGCATACGTAATCTTGATGACTGTGTAAGTCGAAAGATGGACCGATCATAGGGACAAACGACAAATCCTTATAACAGCGTGAAAACAACAACAGCAATGGCGGCATTCAACGGTAGAATGCTTTCCCAATAACATGACTTGGGTCAATTCATGAACGACAAGGCTAATGAACGAGACAGCAGATAGGAATCGATTCCATCGACCATAGCACACAAGAGGTGCTTTCTTCAGACAGACAACCAGCACACCGAGAATAAACGGAAAACAGACTAAACTGCTTAGGAGAAGGGGAAAGAATGAGTAAGGAGCCACGCCAGTTTAACTCACAACCACAAAAGAATGTCTGCTTTAGTCAGAGATGTTATGTAACTCGCATCCGAATTCCAGGAAAGAATTGAATAAGGGTGAAGAAAATCTCTAAAGATACTGAGTTGGAATTGAATGAATGGAGAATTTAGAGGCAAAGCGAAAGCCCTTACTACCAAACATTAGAAACCAGAAAGGATATATTTATATATAGAGATGATATAAACAGGGACACGAATAGAACTTGAAGCTTTGATAACAACATCAAAGGTTACAAAACCGAAATAACTATAGTAACAATAATCATAAGATAAAATATAAAAAAAAAATATTACAACGTGTACGGGGCTCAAAATCTATTTCTTCTTTCGTAAACTAAATAATCCTCATCCTTTTCCACGATTTTCAGGGGAAAAATCTTTTTCCTTTTCTTGGGATCCTTGGTGGACCAAACCCCGTCAGTGCTGTCAATACAAGATGTTGAGACCGACCCTCGCCTCGACACCCATCTGCAAATTGCACCGCATAAAACTTTCAGTCGTTCACCAATGTCTGTATTATTTTACCCTTCATTCTGTGTTCACTTGCTCTCACTCTCTCTCTCTCTCTTCTTCAGAGATTATAAATGCCCATATATATATATATATATATATATATATATATATATATATATATATATATATATATATATATATATATATATATATATATATATATATATATAGTTTAAAAGGCCCATGAAACACTATTTACATGACCATGTATTTTGATCCACAATCCTTAGTCCTGATGACTGGTGACCAGAATTAAAGACTGGTAATCGAAATGTATGGTTTTGTCATGTGGACAGTGTTTTATCGGCCCTTTAAACGTCATATGTGTATATGTATACATATATATATATATGTATATATATGTGTATATATATATATGTATATATATACGTGCGGCAGAGTTTGAAGAATCATCAGTTATGTATTGTCTGAGGAAATTGCAATGCCAGATGTGTTCAAGTGCGGCAGAGTTTGAAGAATCATCAGTTATGTATTGTCTGAGAACATGACGTGGCATGAACAACTGAAATGACGTCCATTGATTGTGAGGATAACCTTTCAGCAACAACGGTGCTCATCCAGTGCTATTTCGCTTCGTTTTCGTCATATACCTCTTGCCTACGACGAAGACTCTTACCATAACATTAAGCGAGCTATTTCTTCTTCGACAGAAATATCTGCTCTGCAGGCGACGATGAAGACAGACAGTTCAGAAGCAAAGAAGGGGATAAGTTTGCAGACGCACAAAACGATCAGTACCAGACACTAACTTCATGTTTTTAAAGGGAAGGAGTTCCTCGTTGGACGGGTCGGTAGAGTTCTCGGCTAGCACTCTGCTAGGCCCGAGTTCGAGTCTCCGGCCGGCCAGTGAAGAATTAGAGGAATTTATTTCTGGTGATAGAAATTCATTTCTCGGTATAATGTGGTTCGGATTCCACAAGAAGCTGTAGGTCCCGTTGCTAGGTAACCAATTGGTTCTTAGCCACGTAAAATAAATGTAATCCTTCGGGCCAGCCCTAGGAGAGCTGTTAATCAGCTCAGTGGTCTGGTTAAACTAAGGTATACTTAACTTTTTAAAAGAAAGGAACTTATACTGCATATGCAATCACATTTAATCATTCTGGTTTCCAGACGGTGAGCTATATTTAAGGTCAGTGTCAACAAACGACGCCTATTCTGTCAATCGTAACGATTCTTCCCGAGAGAGGAAATTTTCTTTTAGCTTCTAAACATTTTTACTTGATGTACTCTTGGATTTTACTTCGAATAAAAGACGTCTGAAGGCATTAAGAACCTTGAATAAAAGTGAAGAGATGTGTTGTAATAATTTTCGTTATGGGTTTCACGCGAATGAAAGCTTAGTTTAGAATACAGCCGCCTGTGAAATTGTCATTACTGACGTCTACTAACTCCACGTGTACCTGAAGCCATACAGACAATCTAAGCTCGCAACACTAAACCATATAAGTATACTTCCGTGTTATGGAAATAAGACGTTTAAGGAAAATTTGAGGGGGACACAGGTCATTAAGAATTACCCCAACAGTGCCGCAGACTCATTATAAACTTGTTAAAGGCCCTTCTCTCTCTCTCTCTCTCTCTCTCTCTCTCTCTCTCTCTCTCTCTCTCTCTCTCTCTCTCTCTCTCCGAAGTCATTATAAACAGGTAAGGCATCATTACTTGGGGCTTAACGTCGCCAAGTTATTAACATCAGCTTAAGAAAACTGTTGGTCTGAAGTCTCTCTCTCTCTCTCTCTCTCTCTCTCTCTCTTGTTGGGATGAGTGACGTCTTTGAAGAAGGGCGACAAGGGGAACAAACTTTGATGATGTTAATGATAATGATGCGAGGTGGAAACAGGGGATCGGGAGGAGAGAGATGTGTACCTTATAGTGAAAGTGTATATAGGGTGTACGTGTTGATTTTGAAAGATGTAGGTTTGTCTCTACTCCCGTTAAGTTTGCCCCTTAAATTTTGTTTTGATTTGAAAAAATTCGTCTGTAGACGTCAATATATATCGTATGGTATTTATTTTTACGTGCTAATTTAAGGCCACTTAACCATCACCTTATTGATAATTGCCTTTTTATGTCGACAGAATTAATTTTCCAAGAACTGTATACTTTGAAGGAGTACAATATGATTCTACAAACTACATTTGGTTTCAGTGGAATGGATAGCGATAAAGGCAATACAGTTAAAATATGGTTTGCCTAATTGACGGAAAACTTGGTGCAAATCACCTATCAGACAGAGAGAACACGTGGTCTCTGGCGATATGGAAGAAAGGCGTTTCCATCTTTGGCTTGATATTGACTATTTATTGTTCACCGGTCGTCTCAAACACCACGGTCATTGAAGCATGAGAAAGCTTGGCAAACGTGATATTAAGTGGATGATTAATGTAATATCGGCTGTATAGCAGCACATTTAGTCTGATTCTTTTATTAAGAGAAACCATTTGTCTTCCTTTATTTTGAAGATCACATTAAAATCTTGTTTGAAACCACCTGTAGCATTTTGAGGGATGTGGAAGAAATACGACCTAACCGCTCAACTCTCCTCGCTGCTAGGAGAAAAGGAGCTGGTGATTTGGTATGATACATGTACATGCGCTACCGGGGTCTATAAGCGATGTCAGGCGGGGCAGCCGATCGTGACTACGGTCTACCCCAAAAGCCAAATCAAAGTCCTTCAAAAGAAGGCATCGTGCTTACCCCATACAAAAAATGGGAAAAGGCACGTTAAAAAAAGAAGGAAGAAATAAAAAAAAAAAATAGTCGGGCATTCATGCTTTCGACTAGTGCAAGCGATCTATCGTGAAACATGCCAAAGAAAATTCTTAGAGAAAAAAATGAAAGGAAACGAACATTTTTACCTTGGTAAAAAAAATTCTCTCTCTCTCTCTCTCTCTCTAACAATATGCAAGAATGGGTGTGGATATACAACTGAGTAAAAGTCTGGCTTAGTTGCAGTATAATTATAGTTAATGCTTTGGTGCAAAGATTTCCTCATCTCTTCACGGAAGGTTACTGTATAAAGAAGGTGGTGAGGGCACGTCGGGGTCGTTGCAGAAAAAAACCGGAGCAGAAACGAAAAATAAAATGAAACAAGAAATGTAAGTATAATATATATCAGTGACAGAAGGACTAATTAACATAAGTTTGTAGCTCTGCAAAAAGGAAATACGAATAACGGTACGAAAATAATAGGCAGTAAATTACATACAATATTTCGAAGCTTAAGCAAGGCATTAAATTAAAAGAAAATAAGATGGGAATGCGAAGACTAAAAGGCATTTATTGTCATTCAGGATTTTTGCCTGAAGATACTGCGACACCTTGAAAGTTCATTGACAGTAGCGGAGGAATGAGGAAAATATGAGGAAAACGAAGGCAACTGAGGAAAGGAGGGTATCTGTCACCCTCGCTGGCCATTACTATCCAACAAACCCCACCTGCCCGCAGAATTAGATGGTTCAGATTTTTTCCACCAAGATATTTTCCAACGTTTCCTTTGCTTTTTTCCCCGACTTCCTGCGGAGTGATATGAGGAAAATGAGACTATGATGAGGTATGAAGTGAAGAAGAAGTTTCTGAAGTTGGAGTCAAGAAGGAAATAGGTAAGGGGAAGTGAACGAGATGCTATGCAAATATCAAGAAGCAAAACATTCTTAGAAAAGAAAATACCAACTCAATACCAGAGAGAGAGAGAGAGAGAGAGAGAGAGAGAGAGAGAGAGAGAGAGAGAGAGAGAGAGAGAGAGAGAATTGCAGAAAGAAATAAGGAATTCTGTTTTGCTTTCTAAGTGAATGAATGCAGGTGAGGAGAGGAGACGAAGTGAATAGAGTGAGGGGAGTGAAATGTATAGAAAAAAGGGGAAATGGCAATAAGGGCGATGAACAAGGAAGTGAATGAAGTATGAAATTGCAATGGTGGCGAGGGAATAGAAGAAACGAGAAAATGATAGTTGGAGGCAGCGGAACGCAAATGGATAATTGAAAGGGTGGAAATGAATAAAGGAATGGCACGCAGATGGGAAGCAGGAAAAACTGTTGCAGTGGAAAAGTCACAGAAATGGCGGTAGAAATTTGGAATGGAATGAAGTCAAAATGGTTTAAGATAGAATTAGGCAATGAAGAGACAGGCAGCCAGAGAAAATGCAATTAAAAAAAAACAAGATCATAAAAGAAAACTGGGGAGAGACCGAACGCTAGGAGGATATTGGCATCCGATAATGTAAGAGAAATTGTGGTAGTTGAAGGAGCCAAAGGTCTCTGCAGTCCAATGAGCCTTGGTGGCTTGTGGATATTGCACTTATTTGAGGAAGCTTGATATAACAGCACAGAACTCTTTCCATTTATACCTGAAAATCCTGTTAGGAGTCATAACGAAAATCTCTAATTTCTAACTGCCAAAAATCTTTTGGAAATAGAATTTTTCAAAAATTCTATTTTCAAAAGACAAAGATACCCACATCTCTTCGTTTCCGGTTGCTCATGCGTCTATTTGTTTTTATAGAGAAGTTAATGTACTGTGTATCATTGTATAGAATGTATAGGATCTGGACAATTTTTCTTCTTTCAAGTCGAGAAAAGTTTATATTTGTTGAGAAGCAAGTTATTTGGCGTACTCTTAGGTGCAGTGGAACGTAAAGTACTGAGGCTATTACTGATATCGAAAAGCCGAGGATGTTGGAACAATTTTGCACGCAAAGCTTATAACTGAGCCTCTCGCAGTGCATGAATAAGGAATGAGCTAATATTTTTTGCTCAAAGAGAGAGAGAGAGAGAGAGAGAGAGAGAGAGAACTAACTGCTCATTACTGTCCATAGAAAAAACAGAGCTTGACATGAAACTAGGAGAGACAGACAAACAGACAGAAATTATTAACCATACACAAAAGAGAATCAGATTTTAGAGAGTGAGCGATGTTCATTATCATCCTTTATGAGGTTTATATGAGAGAGAGAGAGAGAGAGAGAGAGAGAGAGAGAGAGAGAGAGAGAGAGAGATGCTGTCCATAAATTTCAAGTAGATCACACAGTCAAGCAGAAATGAGAGAAAAACTGACAAAAACTGAGGGCTCCCCTTGATGATCCAATAAAACCAAGCCTTAAGTAAAGAGCGACAGAAAATTTGAAAGGTCTGTTTTCCTGGGAAATGTCCTATAAAGATATCGGTTCATCGTCGCTAATGGAAAACCATTATCATTATTCCTCTCCGTCCTCTGGCATCTAAGCAAAGGTTGATTTTTCGCTTCTTTTTAGTAGAAAATGAAAGAAATTTTATGTACAGTAGATATACGCAAGCGTTTAATCTCATTTGATTTTCTCAAATCATATAAAA
>NC_089751.1:2591679-2594179 GCF_040412425.1 Macrobrachium rosenbergii
CTCCAAGGCTGAATAAAGTGAAGCTTTCATAAATGGAATGTGAATGAAATCTTAAATGGCGTTATTTTTGAAAACATTCGAGAAAGTATGGAAATGTAAACGGAGAAGTACTTCATGTGTTGATGACGTCATATATATATGTGTATATGTATACATACATATATATATATGTATGTATATGTATATATGTATAAATGGATGTATGTATGTAGGTGTGTGTGTGTGTGTGTGCTCCAGCATAACTCTGAAATGCACTGAGCAATTGAAACCAAACTTGGTAAACATATGACTTGCTATCTGGAAAATAAATAAACTCGGCGTGTTTATCACACCTCATTTCGGTATTCATGTGATTTGCTATCTGGAAAAGAATTCTGGGGGGTGGGTAAGACATAACTGGCACCAAAGGGGATGGGGGTGGGAAGCTGGTGACATGTAAAAATAACCGAAAACGACAGATATTAGTGTCTAATTCATAGTTTTCGAGGTCGTTGAAATGAATAGTGACACTCCTGATGCCCTTAAGTCCAAGTTCAGCCCTGATAGGAAGGGGGCGCTACCGTGTGGTGAGAAGGGGTGAAAAATAAAATGTCAAAAATGACTGATATTAAGTGTCTTATCCTTAGCTTTTGAGGTCACTGAGATGAATAGTGACACTCCCGATAACCTTTAAGTCCAAGTCCAGCCCTGATAGGAATGGGGGGGGGGAGGTGGTAAGGCGTGAGATGTTAAATGTAAAAAATGTTGGGCAATGTAATTGAAGCAACTATCTTGGCAGGAAAGGGAGAGAGAGTGAGAGACAGGGAGAGAGAGGGGGAGAGTGAGAGGGAGAGAAAATGAGAGAGAGAGCAGAGGGAGTGTTAGGGAGGAGAGAGAGAGAGAGAGAGAGAGAGAATGTTTATTGGTTGTCATTTAGAGTTTTCCCGGGCAGTGCTGGGTTGGTCAACTAGATATATATATATATATATATATATATATATATATATATATATATATATATATATATATATATATATATATATATATATATATATATATATATATATATATATATATATATATATATATATATATATATATATATACACATATACACACAGTATATAATAACGTGAACTGTGCCAGCATCAACATCTGTGCCAACCCCTTTTCTTATTACTATTATTATCATCATCATTAAAAGGGGCCGTGGCATCTCTCGTCATCTCCACTACATCCCCATCACCATGAGTCATCTTCGCTGGCCTTTGATCTGGGAATTCATTAGAAAGACAAAAAGGCAGCAGAGTGGTTCGCCGACTTCGGACGACCTTCCAACCATCAAAAGGACGTGGTGAAATTATTGTGCTGTGTAGGAAGCACTGCAATTAGACATTATTAATTTCGTAATAGATGGATGATTCAGCTTTATAGATATCACATACAGGAGCGGACACCTATCGTCGAATAATGCTTCTTAGCTTCTCACTCAAGTTTATTTTACCGCTTTCGGTAAATATTGCTTATTTTAAAAGTTGTATGGTCTGACTTGAAATTTTACAAAATGTTTCTGTTATAGCGCACGACGTAATTTTGTATAGAACTACTATGCATTCCAGGGGCGATGAAATAGTGTTTTTCGTAAAAAACTTTTAAATCGACCTATGGATTTCCATGCTACTAAAGCACTGAGTGTTTCTAACATTGTCCCAATTTATGGTAGTACATTGAATTGACGGATGCGCTTAATTGAGCCGTTTACTCTTAGAAAGAAGAGCAACTTCTTGCCTTTCCTCAGAGCGTTTCGGACAAGTGGTACTTATGACGTACCTACCCCCCACAACCCTTCCTAGTACTATCGGTAACCCTTGTACTCACCTGTCCTACCCTTCTTCCCTCCCTGCCCTCTTTTCTTCCTTATTCCTTCATATGTACGTGCATTGTACATCTAAAATGAACCCAAAGAGCAAAAAAAAAAAAAAAAAAAAGCTTCTCTGGCGGTTGATAATTCGAAAGTGTAACTACAGGATATGCACAGAATGACTGAGTGCTTTACACGAATTATCGTATTTGGTAATCTATCTCATTTGATTGGTTTAAGATGTTTGGAAAGTTTTCCTAGCAAGTCATGGTAATCACCGGAGGCAGTTGTACATCCACACGATTTCAAACAAGTACCAGTGTATTCATGGCAAGTATGTTGCTTTGCCAGCGTAATTGCAAAACTGCAATTACGTTGAAACTCTTTAACATTTACAACATGGAAAAAGAAAAAAAACAGTCTGAGGGTTAGTTTAAATTGGTAAGTGAATCATGATTTAATAGTTACATGATGGGTTGTAATTTACTGTTAGCCATTCGGTTGTAAACAGGGGAAATGAGACCGATAATCACAAATACTCTTCCACAACAAACCGTAGGTGCCATTCGGAGGCAGACGTCACAGCTACTGCCATCGCTAACTGAGCCATCCGTGCTGGTGCTTGATAAAGCACCCTACCACAGCCAAATGACAGAGGAG
>NC_089751.1:2599179-2626679 GCF_040412425.1 Macrobrachium rosenbergii
TGAGGAGATCGTAGGCATAGAATGGGCATAACGTTGCTTACTGTACTACATCAGGGTTGGGATATGTAGCAGCAGTATATAATTTCAGTAGCATTTCTGTTTTTGCCTTTTATTTGCTAAGAGTGAATATGACGATTTCTAATAATTTCTAAAATATACTTGGATGAAATTTTGGCTCCATTACTTCATTTTTCCGCTGGTAGTTTTTAGGGGAATTTATTGCGAAACACGAACTACACTTCCCCACTAGCGGGCATGCCCGTCGGGCACTTCCAGCCGTTTATATTTTCTCTCGCTTCTGAAGCAAGGTTACCAAACAATCGCATCATTCTGGCTCCATACTCGATCTGTCAATATAGTGGAACGGGTTATGGGAACAGTGTTTGCCCGTCGGGCAGAGCCCGCTAGTGTGGACAGGGTTATTAGAGTATTATTTTCGCCTCTATTGAAAAATATACGTTTCGTTTTTCTTTGAGGATAGTTATATCATTTCCACATGGCTGTCCTTTGTCATGACGCGTGCTGTTATTTATGCAATGAAGAGCACCGGTGCTTACTATACTTTACGCGCTCTTTAAATGCCCCGGATTGCGTTGTTAACGCTTCCTGCATCTGACTTTTGTCTTCTCATTTAGGCAGTGAGAGGTCTAGTTCTCCTTTCTTCTTTGGAGCTAAATTTCAGCCGCTCCAAAATATTTTGAGAGGCCCCTTGCATTTGGTGCTCGAACCAACTGAGCCGGGTCAGGGACTCAAGGTCAGGGTCAGGGTCAGTTTAGTTATTCATTCGTTGCATGGAAGACCATGTTTTCAGCAATTTTAATACAGATTTCCACTACGTGGTTTTTATCATGAGTAATTGAGAATATCTAAACTTTCTTTTTTCAGTAGCATTTACCAGGATACACGATTTTATATGCTAAATTTGATTATTGCAGGAAAATAAAAACAGGCTCAATATTTTACGTTTTTTCCGGGCAATAACATTATTGTAATATTCAGTAGTTAGTTTATGAAGGTCAACTCTGATTCCAAATTAGTTCCCTTTGAAATTGAGAGATATAAACTGTCATAGCATAAACAACAGAGATCGGTAAAGTCAATTCAGTTTATGTAGATGAATGCTTAATTTCCATATAATAACCTTGCAGTTAAAGACCAAATTGCAGTCGAGTTCATTTGGCGTGAAATTAGAATTCACTGAGCTTCTACCCCACCAGCAGTTACCAGTTAAACAGTGACATGTGATGTAAAAAGAAATAAAAAAGGGGAACAGGAGTATCAGCTATCAAAGACTGTTTGAGCTGGTCTCAAAATAGTAGGTGCCCTCGTCTTCATTTGCATACAGACGTAAAGAAAACAAAACCGCAAATTGAGTATCGATTCATGCGATGACTCTGTCCGGGTTAAGCCATCAACACTTGCCAGCCAACCAATGGTTGGACACACTCTCTCTCTCTCTCTCTCTCTCTCTCTCGGCTCTTTTATATTAACTCACAACATTACTTCAGTGTTTAAATATGGGGGGATATTGATCTACAGTCGTCTGCTTTGTCCTTTCGGGACTTTTTTTTTCTCATGCAATTCCCAAACGAAATTCTTATCCCATAACTATCACTCCCATTCACTGTCACTGCACATTCGTATTCAAACTCACAAGGAGACACATGTACACACGTATATATATATATGTATATATGTGTGCGTGTGTTTTGAACTTCAAAACATTCTTAAAAATATAATAATAATAATAATAATAATAATAATAATAATAATAATAATAATAATAATAATAATCTTAACATCATAGCTAAGAAAGAGTGGTATATCTTGGGCATTGACAAACACTTGACAAGTGACTCACATATAATCATGTTTCGGTACAAAGCTAAACCTATTCCAGTAGAAATGCTTGACTTTTTCTGCCTCTCGTGTAAACAGCTATTTTTATTTTTACAATGTTGACTAATAGACATTTAAACATAGCTAATGGTGTTAAATTCCTAGAAGCATGGAAGTACACACGAATCTATATTCAGCCTAAAGGCAGGGTTATGCGGATCTATCTGTCGTCACTTGACGCTCGGGGAAGCTTCTTTCTGCATGTGTGTAGACAATATGTGAACACATGAAGTGTTCGAATCCCGTAACGCAGAGATCGTCGTAGATAAGATTTGACTGTAGATGCTCATTATTCTTCTCTTCAAAGTTAAGTCGGTTCTGTTACCGCTAAGCCACAAAGGGCAATATGCTGCGATGGTGGTTTTCAAAGAAGACACATCTTGTAGTTTTCTCGGTTTTATTATGAAAATAGTGTTATACTTCCTGATGGCATCTGCTTGAACTGTTACTCCGTAAAAAAAAATTCAGGAAGACCATATCTCTAAAAACCGTCGTACCAACAAAGATGATCCTGATTTCGACCGTACCTGTTGAATAAGTGCACCCCAGGGACCAAGCCCTCGGCGATGACGCGATCACGGAGTATTTCAGGCAACTCATAAAGGCGAGCCCTTCCATCGTCTGCATCAAGGAGATATCACTCAACACTGAACTGATATCAGCCTGCAGTGAGCTCAGAAACGTAGCCTCCATCCAAAATTTAATCTGTTCTATTCTTCCCTTTTGTATCATTGTAATTGTCCCAGAACTGCGAGATGAAACGTTAATGGTCATTGTCACTGTTCTTCCTTTACTTCTCGTGCGTAATGAATAAAGACGACTTTCCGATATGGCAACCATACCTTGAGGGGATGCATCTCGAGGGAACTTGAATCTTGCGATAGTTGTCAGTATACGGAAAGGGACTTGAATTTTCCAAGTTCACTGATGCGTTTCGACTTATTAAAAGCCATTATCACTTACGACCTAACAATAAAACAAAAAACATAATACATGATTCTTATTATACTGCATGAAAAGGCTAAGTAGTACCAGGTTTTGAAATGAGATGAAATATTATATAGCATGAAAATAAAACTGGCGTAAGATATTAAAACGTTGAAAGGTAATTTTCTATACTACTGACAAAGACCTTACAAATGAACACTGGCAACTCATATTTAATCTTTGTCCCAAAGCAAAGGAAAATATTAGAAATGTAGAAAAGGTTCGCTACTAAACTAATCTGCTGAAGCAGCTTCCACTTTATCCAATAATGACGAGAAAAGCTTATTAACGCAGTGACAGCGTTGGCTGGTATTTATTTATTTCAACACATTTAGTTTATTTTTGTAGTCAGTCTTTTACACAAGAGGCGATACTGCTTTAGCTTGTTTTTTTCAAGACATAGATGAGAAACTGTTATTGAAGCCGTTAGAAATTCTAACAGGCGCTCGTCAATTAATGGAGACCTTTCCTCGTGATATTTTGACCTCCGGCACAGCTCTTCTCTTCAGCAGCATTTTGTGAACTGTGGTTACTCACTCTGCGCCAAACGATTCAATAAAATAAATACAAGAGTAAAATATAGCTACAATGTATTTAGCAAATGCTATTCTTTTTGTCCAAACTGAAGGGGATTTTACATAATGGTAACCCGACTTGTATCACACACTTTATTAGGCTCATTTAGTAATCTACTAATGCTTTTTAAGTAAGATCAACAGGTTCTCATTCTATGCGCCATTATTTCACCTATTTTTTTTTTTTATTATGCTACGTTTCTTACAACGACGACAAGTAATGTGAGTTCCCAACCGAAGAATGTCTATTACGGGCCAGGTAACCTCTCACTTAAGAAGGGTTGTGGGCAATCAAAGAAGGTGTCATTTGGAGGACCCGACGGTGGCCATTTTCAAGGGAAATGAGTGGCGGTTTGATTGACAAGCCCTGTGGTTGAAAGGGGCTTGGTGTTGGTGCAGCCGGTCACCGAATACAAACATTTCAGCACTCAAGGACGAGGGGCAACATTGATTTATAATATAGGTGTTTTCGATGGGAACCATGTAATCCAATTTCTACCGATGGACTATTTAGGGTCAATTCGGCGTCTTCATCGGGACCACTTTTCAGAAAGTTATGTTGTCCTTGAAGGAACCCACTCATCATTTTTCTCGAGCTGTGGTTAAGCCTTCGCGAGATCCGTGGTTAAGACATCTAGATAATGCTCTGGATAATGTTGCTGTAAAAAAAAAAAAAAGCCAGGGGCTCGGAAAGAGTCAAATTTTACTGTATACATCTGTAGAAACGAATGAAAATTTATGACTATCAATACAGTAAGTATCTGAGCTTTTATAAAAACAGTCATTTAGCAAAGGATTTCGGTTTAATTCGTTTTCTCTCTTCCATTTTTTTTTTGGATTTGCGTCGTCACCTGGGCGATTCGTGCTTTCCGGTAATGGCGGCGATATAACAAAGGCTGGTGTAGGGACTCCAACACAGTTATCATTTTATGCTGATAGTCTACACCACTGATAATCCTCCCCTCCCCTACCCCACCTCTGGATCCTTCGGATCTGCCTTAAATGCCGGTTTTTGAGACCTCTGGATACTGTGCCCTTCACTGGTGGAAACCTCCATGTGTTATTCCTTACTTATATAGTATATCGTTCACCTTATGCTACCATTTAGAATTTTTCTTCTCTTGTTCTGTTTCGGATTTAAAGGTTTCCTTCTCTATTTACCTTTTAATGTTCTGAAAATGAGTGTACATTCCCTTTATAAAACTATGAAAATCATAAAATTTAATGTAATTGCCTGTAAATTTAAATTCATCATTTGCATTAAAAGAAACCATTTTTCTCCGCAGATCTATATTTATTTTCCATTAATTTCAAAAATAAACCCATGCCTTGGAAAAAGCATCTCCGTAGAGGCTAAATCTCTGACACTAAATAAGGTCCCTCCCTTAATGAACTGTTATTTGCTTCTCAATACATTGCATAGCTTTTAATTAAAATTTTACGGAGCCTGGTTTTATTCCAGGGAATAAATGAGCAAACGCTGAAGTTAATCAGATTTATTTGTCTCCATATATAATGAATTTTGATATCAAATTTTAGAATTTATCAGTGAGATTTTCATGTGCGTCTAATTTCAAAAACTTACGAACCGATGACAAAATCTTCATGTAAACCTATTGGGTGCCATTGGTGAAAATTTTTGGAAAGACTTTTCGAAATAAGGGATATTTCCTTCCGCCGTCATCGTGGAAGGATGAATTGCTCTCACCTGTGCCTACGAGTCTTTATCTCTATCGTAAATCGTTTCTGAAGGCGGTCAGTGAACTTATACGGAGAAGTGAGAAGTCATCCTATGGTAGATAGTTGTTTAGAATTTGAGATGGATTCCGATGGGAATCCAGGAGTTTTTTCGTTGACAGCAATATATATATATATATATATATATATATATATATATATATATATATATATATATATATATATATATATATATATATATATATATATATATATAAATTGTGTGTGCGTGTGTGTTTGTTTGTGTGTGTATGCATATGGAAGTTATTCGTATTTTAAGTTTATTTCTAAAAACGGGAACACATCAAGATGTTGATTTCAATATGCATTCCTAATTGCACAATAAAAATCTCAATTGGCTTTTGCCATGGTTCACGCTTCTGTCAGTTTTCAAGTTGAAATATGCAACATTCATTGAACGTCAGTGATTACTTGAAAAGTAGTTGAAGAGCGAGTCAATCGTTGGTTCCTGTGTGTCATTTAGTCAAAACAATTACACACACACACACATGACCTATACATTTTGGACTTTTTTTTATGCTCATACATATTATTATAATGTGATATAATTTTTATAACCATTTTGTAATTGTTTGTAATGTCTCTGTGAAAATTTTTGATTTTTTGCTTGCAAGATTCGTCATTTGTTGTGAAGACGTGATTTTAAAATGTCTTTTCTTACAGATATGTTTTGTGTTATATAAACTTATGATTCTGTGGGATATTTTTCCCCTTTTGTTTAATCTTTTAAAATTGCATTTTGAAAGCTTATCAGGTCGCTACATCCTGTCTGCCGAGAGAGAGAGAATGGAGGCTAACCTCCGTGTTTGATCAGGTGCTTTGGGTCAAGAAGCATCCACTTTCTTATCTGACGAATTGTCACCCAGTCGGCGAGTTAAACTGTTATGTTTTTATCACTGTGTGCTTATTCCGTCTGTATTAACTCTGCCTATGCCTATTCTATTCGTAATTTAAGAAAGAGAATAGAGAAATAGCAAATAAGTGCTGTCATTTTGTATCTAATGTTTGCCCAGCTGCCCAGGTTGACAAATGATTTTGTGAACTCTGGCCAGGAAGTGTCAATCATAGTGATAACGCCGGTTTTGCTTCGAACCGATCGTGTGTACAAGTATACTTGTATACGTGTGTGTAGGTGTATTCATGCATGTGTATTCTCTGTGAACACCCTATGTGTATTCTCGGCCTACGAGACTTAAATCCACAGTGTCTTGTAAAAGACAGACCAGTCTGGGATAAAGGGTTATGAGAGTAAACATCTGCCTCTCCTCTCTCTCTCTCTCTCTCTCTCTCAATAATCGCGATATTATAACGGGAATGACAGAAAATATTCATTGTAAAGCTCTGTTAAACTCACCCCAGGAGTGTGTTAATTTTGTAGAAGGATTCAGGAATTAATATTTTGTACAAGTGTTGAAGAGGAGATATATATTGGTGTAATGTTTACTAAAGGTAATGTGGTGAATATTGAGTTTTGTAAATTTTCTTGGTAAAAGAGAATTGTTATGTTTGAATAAGTCATAGAAAGAAGTGAGTCTGACTTTTCTTTTTATAAGAAAAGTTATATAAAAGATTGATGTACTTTTTAAACACATTATTGGTGATTGTGGTGTTTTCATTTTTGTGTATCGCATTTTTATATGTCTGTGCTATCATATTATTGTGATTTTATTGTTGCCGTGTTTTGCTGGTAATTTCTTAGCATTTTGTTAGTGCCTACCTGTTATAGAGATTTTTGGAGAATGTTATGTGGATTTCAATCAGTAATATTTTGGTGACTGTTTGTAATTCTTGAATCAGGTAAAAACTTGGCACTTAAGTGATAGTTAATAGTTTGATTCTTACATAATCATATTGTTTTTTTGATAAAGCAAAGTTTTATGAATTAAACTTGATTAAGAGATACTTAAGTCTTACACCGTTGTCCATTAATGGTATATCTTTTGAGACTGTAAATTTTACATATAACTTTTGAACTTAAAATAAATCTGTTTGTTTAAAATTTTTAAAACATAGCGTTTCATTTTGATTACCAGTACTTACAGACATTAATGAGTGTGTATAAGGTAAGTGATATTCCTGTTTGTTCACCTAAGACTTATCTGGGTAAAACAGAACCAGAGAGACAGCTACAGTGCTGGTTGAAGTGAAACTCATATTCCACTAATCTGGATATAACTTAGTAATTGTTACCTCATCCATAACTTGATAAAGTTACTTGATTTTCTCCAGTGATAAGTAAGTTTATGGGATCATTGTACCTTTAGTGATTCAGTCGAAGCTTTGTTATGAGGTTTCAAGTATCTGGTCGATGTGAGGTAACTTTTGGTATTATCATTTGTACAACAGATTTGTTGACCTATTCGTGTAATAACCAGGTGCTTGAACACTTCATAACAATATTAAAACACAAATAGCCCCTTCAAAATCGAATTCACTATACCTTGAGAATTCCTTTCACCCAGACGGACTGTCACAGGATGTGTCTGTACTAGTCTGTAATGGCGACAGCGAAGACATGTCACCATGAGGAAAAGGTTTAGCCGGCAAAGTGCTTGAAGGCGACAACAGGATAGCCAGACGTCCACAGACAGGGGATAGGTGCTCCAGCATTTCCAGTGTGAGATCACCTTTGCTGTGAGGTCACACCGTCGTGACTTGTGTGATCCAGAGGGGACATGCTTCATAATGCCATTCAACAGGGAAATAATAAACCTGAAGGACGAAGTTAAGCGTGACTCAGAATTTTTTTTTATAATTCAGATCACGGTTTTGCACAACTCATTGAACCGGGGTAAGTTATTCTTATGACTTAAAAATTCTTAGGTCAATGGCCATGGTCGGTATGATTTTTCCTTGAAGATCTTGTGTTGTCCCAACTAATATGAATGTAAAACTGTGTTCAATTTTCTTCAAGCGAGTTGTATGAATATCACTCACTGCATCTCAATGAGTGGATACAGTGTGCTGACGATTTTAGATCTTACAACTGACGTTGTTATTAATAAACCTAATTAATCAAATGATCGAGCTTTGGATGATTGGTAAAACAGCAGCATTTTTCTTGATTCTGGTATTTTTTTTTTTTTATTAAGAAAATATCAGTCAAGCAAGATATCCACCAATACAGGTTGTCTTTTTAATAGTCCACAGAATCTATTTAGTGAAAAGAAAGCGACGAAAAGAACTTCGGCACAGTGTGCCTAAGACAACAAATACGCCAGTGGGTAGTAATTAACAAATCAGCTCCAACAAAGATAAAATTCCACCGTTCTTTCGAGGAGAAAACTGTTAATTTCCGAAACTTCACCGCTCATCATATTACGTGGTCATTATTAGCCACACTTAACCGAGAAATAGCTAGACTAGAGTCTCATTTTAAAATGAAAGGGAGCTGCTGATAACGTACCACAATTTTTTTATTTTATGAAAGTACAGGAGGGAAAGTAACTTCGAAATATGGTGAAACTTTTTCCACTGTCGTGTTCGTCTTAATCACCTTACAGGTAATTAACCTCCTCCAGGAAGACCTCTCCTTTTCAACTTCGGCGGCGTTGCTGCTTTCGCAGAGAGTCTCTTCCGACTCAGTTGGAGCTTCCATTAACTAAATGAACAGAGTGCGGTCTCAGTACGATGTTTATATATATATACAGTATATATATATATATATATATATATATATATATATATATATATATATATATAATAATAACTATCTATCCATCCATCTATCTATCTATCTTATATCTATATCTATATATATATATATATATATATATATATATATATATATATATAATATCTATCCATATATACATACATGCAGTATATGTATCTATTTACACACACACATATATATATATATATATGTATACATATATATATGCATATATACATACATGCAGTATAATATGTATCTATTTACACACACACACATATATATATATATATATATGTATATATAAATATATAAATATATATATATATATATATATATATATATATATATATATATATATATATATATATATATATATATATATATATATATTTTTATATTTTTTTTTATATTGTTACCAAGTGTACCAAGTACCTGGTTATTACACAACTAATCACAGATTTCAAAAGTTTACCTCACTTCAGCCAGATACCTGAACTCTCATAACAGTAAAAATTACGACTGGGTACTCTAAAGGTAACAGTGATCCCTTAAAAAGCTTATTAATCACGCGAAAAATCAAACTAAGTTTATCAAAACAAGTGTGAGGTATCAACAATTAAACAAGAAATATACTCGAGCAAAAGGGCATCACTCCATCAAACAACTTTCACCGTTTCCCTGGTCTTAATTCACTTCAGCAAAACTAAAGGAACAAAACATGTTTATCACTTTGCCTTATGCACTCAATTAATCTTATTCACTGGAGGTCTATAAATAAAACACTGTTTTCATAAAAATTTTAAATTATGGAAAGAACAGTATTGACAAAATAAGTAACACATATGTGAATTTATCCGAAGAGCAAGATTGAGGGAATAGGTAGACCGCTGATGGTCAACGATGAAGAGGAAGAAAATAACTGGTGAGAGAATAACTGAGGAACAGCGTTAGGAGAGGCGAAGGGCGCTTAAATTGCATCGTAAGCAGTAACAGTAGATATACAATAGTTAGAAATAAAGTTGAAACGAAGGCTTAAAGACAGAAGAAGAACCACACACGGCAGGTCTGTCTAAAAGAATTTTAAATTACATTCTGTCAAATGCCTGAAGGATGCCAATAGCGACAATAAAAGAATTTTCAAACCCTAGTCAAAATGACGACAAAACACCAGTAGCATATTAGGAAAATTTTCATAATCTTTGCGTGCATTTCTCCAACTACAATTTCAAGGAAAATTGGAAAAACTTATTGAAAAACAACATCATGATCCTTTTCAATGGTTATTATTTGAAAATATTTACGGATTTATGCGTCATGACCTCATAGCTTTGCGAGATACTTCACATTACAAAACCTGGTACAATAATTTGTGCTATCCGGATATTCTATTAGTCAACTATTCGTGCTACGCGGAATGGAACCGCCTTATTTGTTTTGTGAAATATTTAATTTCTAATAAAACGAACTATAATCTTATACGTATATTACTCTCTTGGACAGATTAATCATATATATCATTCTCTTCAATGTAATTATTTGCTGATACGAGAGAATGAAGCGAGATTAGAATGACCAGGATGCATAAATACGTTGAAATTTGACTTTTTCCAAGATTTTTTCTCGTTCGCGAACCAGATCATCAGTCAATGTAATTAAACTTTCCCGATAGCACTAGTGGCAGTGTCTCCCTCCTCAGGCGCCGATACTGTGCTAACAAAAATCATCCGACGTCTCATCCATTATAAACCCTTCACCCATTTATCACGTTAAAGTAAACCCACTAGCCAACCACACCTAGCAAACACAGTGTCTCTAACCATTCGAATATTCATTAATTTTATATTCTCTCTCTCTCTCTCTCTCTCTCTCTCTCTCTCTCTCTCTCTCTCTCTCTCTTATATGTAATTCTGCAATGAAATTTGAAGACGTGTTTTGAATATTCTTTCGGCGTTTTAAGTACACACGTGATTGCAGGCATCACTAGGAGAGTAAATTGTTTGGCCATAAAAACGGTTCTATTGTCCTTTTTTACCGTTATGTTTTTTCGGGATCCTTAATTTTATATTATCCCCCTCCCTTTCCCTTTTAATTTTTCTCTTCCCTACCAGAGAGAGAGAGAGAGAGAGAGAGAGAGAGAGAGAGAGAGAGAGAGAGAGAGAGAGTATTATGGCACGAAACAACTGTGCATCGTAGTACAGTAAGAGTCTATTTGATTACTGCATATGATTTGATATTCGTAGAATTCACCTTTTACGGTTCCGAAAATGGCGTTACCTCTCGTACAAGAAGCAGACAAACTATTAAGAAGGTCGTGTGAGAGTATTCTCTATACAAATCACTGAAGACCATACAGATATTGTTTTGTGAGATCAGCAAAAGCCATCTAGGAAACCAAAGGGTCTTTGCGACTAAGGGTGACAACTACAAGTTTAATTAGCAGATGATAACATAAAGGTGGCGAAAAATATTCAGTACAGGAAATGCTTCAGAACTTCACAGGCATCTGCTGTATAATATGCCACAGTACCGTTTTGCTTCCTGTGTTAATGGGGACTGCGATTTTCACAGAAACATCAAGCATTAGTGATTACTTCCTTCCATTGACCTGCATCGCTTGATTATTTTCGAAACTTTCCTGGTAGTGTGTTGAGGTTCTCTGTATTATCAAATAATTGTCAGAAGAAAGAAAAACAAGCAAAAGATAGTGATGCTCTCTATCTCTCTCTCTGAAGTCGTCCTGTAGGTCAGTAAGGATACTGGGAGTCAGTCTCTCTCTCTCTCTCAGAAGTCGTCCTATAAGTCAGTAAGGATACTGGGAGTCTCTCTCTCTCTCTCTCTCTCTCTCTCTCTCTCTCTCTCTCTCTCTCTCTCTCTCCCAGAAGTCGTCCTATAAGTCAGTAAGGATACTGGGAATCTCTCTCTCTCTCTCTCCCAGAAGTCGTCCTATAAGTCAGTAAGGATACTGGGAGTCTCTCTCTTTCTCTTTCTCTCTCTCCCTCTCCCAGAAGTCGTCCTATAAGTCAGTAAGGATACTGGGAGTCTCTCTCTCTCTCTCTCCCAGAAGTCTCTCCCAGGATACTGTCGTCCTCTCTCTCTCTAAAATCGTCCTAGGTCAGTAAGGATACTGGAACTCTCTCTCTCTCTCTCTCTCTCTCTCAGAAGTCGTCCTAGGTCAGCAAGGATTCTGGAACTCTCTCTCTCTCTTCCTGTGAATGCGAGGCTTAACCGAGAAATCGCGTGGTGCCGAAATGGTGACCAACACGCCCAGCCTATTAGTTACCTTGACGTCCAAATGAGATAATAACATCGCAGGTGACGACGGCTCCCTTCTCCCCTACCTGCCTCTCCCAGTTCCTCATCTCGTTTTCGTCTATCTCCCCCTTTCTTCCAAAAACCTATTTACGCCTTCATCGTTTACCTACGTTGCCTAATGAATACCGTTAGGAATATTTATTTAGGTGGGGGCCAGTCCGTCGCTCTTCTGAATGTCGTTAGCCGAAGCCTTCACTAAAATCACGCCGTGAACAAAATAGGACCACGCATGCAAAGAATCGTTTATATATCACGTTCGTCCATTTTATCGAAAAAGAATTTGGCTATTGTCTTTTTTTCGGTGAAATTTATTCGAAGGCGAGTGGGTTGTTTGACAGCTGTGCGTAGAGGAAGAGAGAGAGAGAGGAAATAGATTTCCCCTCGAAATGAATATTTGTTTGGTCCTGCTGCCTGTCCATTATTTTGTTCTGGCCGCCGATGGAAATGTTTGATCAGGTCACAATGGAGCGCTCGTTAGATTAAAATACTTGTTATTCACCCTATAGAGATTTGAACAAACAGTTTGTTACTCTATTTTTATGCGTTCTGAATAAAAAAAAATGTTATTCGCTATTTTTTACGTCATAGACTGCGTAGGCTTTATGTGGTGAAAGATTTTTATTACTTTTTTTGTTATATCTGGACAAATGACACGTGAAAAGTTAAAGTGAAAATGAAGTACAATAGTCTTAATTACAAACAGTACTGATAATAGTAACCAATCTGAAGTATAGATATTTCGTTTGTAGATTCCTTGATAATATATCTGTACTTTATGTAATTCGTTACGAGAGTTTTCTTTACTTTTGAGTTAATATCTGCAAAGCTTCTAATATTCTCTTTTTCTATTTTAGCTGTAATAAGACATGGCTATGAAATGGTAGTTATTACACACATACTCGTGAGATGGAGACCTTTCAACCACGTTATTTTCATATTCTGCCTTTTATACTTCTTTATTTACAAGCAACAAACAGATAACTAAAAATATTAAAATCTTTTCCAGTTTTATTGCAGATCTCATTTATCTTACTTTCAGCTTTTACTTAAGCTCCTTCCATGAAGGGTTAAGAATTTCAGAAGACAAGACCATCTAGAATGCCAACGGCCATACCACGTTGAAAGCCCCGATTCTCGTCGACTTATGAAATGTTACAAATGTTGGAATAAATCTTGCTCTCTAAAATGCAGGAACAGACACTCTTTCGAAAATTAATTGAAAGGATTTGAACAGGTGGAAGTTTCGGACATGAGTTTCATCATAGACCTCCTTTCAGAAAGTGACGAGTTTGCTCCTTCTCCCTTTTCAGAGTTCTTGGTTAGTAAACTCAGATACTTACCTGTAACAATAAGCTGTAGGTCCCGTTGCTAAGTAACCAACTGGTTCTTAGCCACGTAAAATGTCTAATCCTTCGGGCAAGCCCTAGGAGAGCTATTAATCAGCTCAGTGGTCTGGTAAAACTAAGGTATACTTAACTTTTGTAAGGTATGAAAACTCAACAGCAAATATCGCACGGCAGTGTGCGTGTACACGTACCTCATTGTAGAAAGCAACTTTCTGTTGCAGTGCACAGTCTAAGCACACAAACGTCATACCCCTCTGTTCGTGTTTTTTCTTTGGTCCGATCGTTCAATCAAAATAATGTTTCAGGGCAGAACCAGTATCAATTCAATCATAAGATTATGGTTCCCTGGGGTCGTTCCCTGCGTTTCTGTCCTAGTGAATTTTCCTTTTTCTTACCTAAGAAGAAAGATTACTTTCTCCTGTTTGTTTCAGTGACAAATTTCGGGTAACACAAGATCGCTGTAAAATATTCCTTTTACATTCTCCATTTCAGAAAATTCGATCATACGGATGGAACTAGGCTTTTCATTTTATTCATTTTATGATTTATTTACACACATAAACTCAATATCACCATGATATTCATTTAGTTTTATAATCTATAGCTAATGAATAGCTTTTTAGGCATATTTCGGCATCTTGACACTTCAGAAGCAACAAGATACATATTAAATTTGTGTCTCCATAATACATTTAAATATTAACATGAATTTGATTTTTCCATTGTAAGTAAAGTAACTCAAAGGTATCGATTACTCTGATTTTTGCCATACAAGTGAATCAGCGAAGTTCCTGTCACTATAAAGAGGGAATCTGATTGGTGAAGGATGACAGGACTTCATATTTTATGACATTTGCCACTGAAGACTGCTCAGTCTCTATGGCTTCGTTAACAACCCCAGTGTGATATGAAAATCTGCGGATTACAGATTCATAGCTCCCCCCCCCCCAAAAAAAAACGAATAGGAATTTTCCAGAGAAATCACATCGAGGTTTGTTTTCTCGTATTTTCTTAGAGCCGTCTCCCATCTCCGTATCTCAATCCAGGCTCCTCTTCCATAGCCGTTTGTTATTATTTCTACTTATGGGGTCACTCTCGGGAATCGTAGTAGAATGATGAATTGCAGGACGTTTAATAATGTTGTCCATCTCTCCATTCCAACTCTTTATCCTCGTAAAGCTTTCGGGTTTCTACTCTTAACCCATCATTTCAACATGGAAATAGAATTTTTAGGAATAATTTCCCTTAATAACGGTTACCAAGGAAGAATATTCAACAACCAGTTAAAGAAATGTTTGAACATCATAAGAAAGCCTGCCAAAAGCACAGTAGAAAAAGAAACTATATAGCTAAAACTACCTTACCAAGGAGAACAATTGTGCAAGGAACTGAACCAAGAATGAATGAATTTCCCTCAGATCAGTATACAAACAATTCTATATGATAACTTTAAAATGAACACTTTCTTTTTCCACCACAAAGATAAGTAACTCTGCCATGCCACATTTAAGAACCTTCCTTACCACCCATATAATAACTTGCCTACATGCTGTATTCAGCAGTTTCAGGCTGTGTAGTGTTATCAAGGCTATTCTAAATTATCAGAATTTTTGGGCAATTCTTAGCACTGCACCAAAAATTTTATCGTTAAGGATGCATACTGCAGGCTTGTGACGCAATAACGGTGCAAGTTAAATTAATTTATTGACGCACAAAATATGACCTTAAAAACTTATCAAGTACACCCTAATGCAAGAGTAGAAGCTTTTTCTCCGCTTCAGATTAAATTAAGCACATTTGAATTACAGTCAGCGCACGACAGACGTGCAGCAACTCCGCGCCCCCTTCCCCCCTCTCCCACCCCCGCCCCAAAGCAACACGTTTCATACGAAGGTCTTTATGTGTATTGCCATTTCAAAATGGTCCCTAAAGCTTAGAAATTTCTTTTTTTAGAACTTTTGTTATTTGTTTCATTTCTTTATGATGCAGAAAAAGGAAAGGTTACTAGCCTGCAATGGAAAAAAAAGGCAACTTTGGATACACCTCTCTTGACTGAACGGCACAACAACCTTTGTTCTGCTTTTTGATTTTATGAAATTTAGCCTGTCAAGCAAAGCACTGGGGAATTTTCAGCCATTCAGCATTTAAAACTGAAAACAGGGTGCTAGAGTGGTTGGATTGCAAGATAAAGAGTTCCAGAAAATAAGGAATGTGAAGCACAAGGATCTGAAGGTGGAAGTGGAACAAACCCCCACAATTATTAATTTAATAGTTAGAGAGGATGGACAGCAAGAAAAGAATCGGGCTAAAAAGTGAGTGCAGCTAGGGGCCTAAAGGACGCAGCAAAAACCCTTAAATAATGCCAACTGTGCACATCACGAGGTCTGACGGTATTCACCAGGCCCCCTTCCCTCCTGGAACAAGCTCTGTTATTCTTTCGCTAAGACACACTGGAGTGCCGGTAAGCGAATTAGACGATAAACTTAGTGTAGCATTTACAGTAGATGCTTTCAGCGGAACACCGACTCAAGCAGACAGTGGAAGGTGTTGGTTGATGACTGGAGAATTGGCTGTGAAATGGAATGTAGGGTGCGTTGCAAGCTATGGTTAGTGCTTCTTTGTATTGTCAAATTAACAGGAATTTGTCTGTTTTATTTTTAATGTAAGGATTAAGTGCTGCTGTTCTAAGATCCACAATAAATTACCTTTCAACAAGCGAACCATAGGTAGAGTTATAACAATGACTGGAATGGTTTTAAATTTGATTTTTGTTATGTGTATGAATGATCAAGCCATGTTTACAGCGCTGCGCATTTGCGAACGATAAAACATAAACTAAAAAACGTTATATGTATTTCACTTCGCTGGTCGATTCCACTAAGTATTGTCGTTTAAAGTTACTATAGTCTGAAGCAACAAAACCTATTCTTGCTTCTTTATTTTCTTTCTTATCAAATTTCATAACTGATGTGATGAGAGAAAGTTGTGATTCAGACAAACTGGGAAAATGTCATATATTCATGCTTTATAATGATAATATAATGCAGTTATATGAAGTGCTGCAGGTTGTTTCCAAAAGTGGCATTATTTTAGTCTTTCCTCTGCTTGAGTAAGTGAAGAGCAGCACACAGTAACTGACGAATCTCGCCCTGAATCAGATAAAACTGATGAGTTACCTTTTAAGTGTCATTAATCAGCTTACAGGTATGAGTAATACAATTTCTAACCCAGGGACGTGCATAGGAGTTGTAAAAGGGGGTTGCTCTAACAAAAATACAATATTTTTCTATATAAAGGTTTTCAATATCATAGAGCAACAAGGTAATCTATTATGAAATGAACGTACAATACCTGTATGTTATTTTATTTACTAAGCAACATAGTTTAACTTCAAAATTTACTGATTGTATTTTCACTTATTTTGATTCTTCACAAGTGGGGGATTAACTCCATCGCTACACGCCGCCCACATTTTCCCGTGCACAAGGCCTTGATACAACCCAAGTTTAATAGTATATATAAGTTTAATATTATAAGGAAAATCAGGCAGTACATAAATATTTGCATGGCTTATTTTTCCATCTGTGGCTTAATCTTGTTCATTGTAATTTGTTTGTGGGAAGATTTTTCCCTGCACCTTGTGTTTATATGACATACATTTGTGCGAAAAAGGAAGGTTAGTTAAGCTTTGTACTGTAGCAATATCCTGATTTATGTAAAACCTGATCACAAGCGTCAATATGCTTTCATCTTCGAAGAATCTATCATTTCAAATGTCGCAATTGATGTATCAAATTGACGTATCAGATCACTCGGAAATCGATAAACTTGAGAAACTTGAGATAAATTTTTCAACCTCCTTCCGAAGATCCAGCTAATTGGACAGCTATAATATCAGATAAACAGAGTTGGTGTTGTAAAACGTGGTCCACCAGAACTAACTAAGAATTTGTCATTCCCTATCAGTCACCCAAATCGACGCTAAAGCCTTTGTACTAAAAAATAGAGTATTAGAGAATGTAGAAAAGATACATCGCGCATAAGTGATTTGTTTTTTGCTTCTGTTTTCAAGTAAAAACCACCTGGAACGTATGAAAAGCGGTTTAACCTAAGATCACCTATTGCAAATCACACTAAATTTTATGAAAATTAATTATATACTCTTTAAGAAAAAAAAATCGTCTGATGTGCTAAAACATCTGGTAGATGTAATTTTTTGTTTTACACGAAATTTATCAGTAAGGATAAGAAACAATAACTGGGAAGCTGTTCCAATGAAAAATTCCTCGAAATATTTGAGATGCTCTCAAAATAAGCTCTCCTCACAAAACTACTGGATAATGCCGGGAACAAAATTCTCATGCCCAACAGCTAGTCCAGAAATCAGACGAGCATACCGAAATCATTATATTAAATAATCGGGAATTAAATGTAACACTGTTAACAAATGGAAATATTTTCAGTGTTCGTACTTCCTGATGTATTCCGTATGGAATAGATGGATGCTGTCATTCGGTTTGTGGAACGCACGTATGGGGAGAGGTTGAAAATACATGAAGGATTTAAAAAACAAATCTCTGATAATGGGACTTATACCCAGAATAAGGGAGGACACCGAATAATCGTGGTGCCAAATAGAAAAAGGAAGCAAAAAGTACAGGCTCTTCTACTTGCGGTGAGTAAAAGCATCTGGAATTTAGTCCTCGGTGATGCGGCAAAATCGTCAACTTACTCGGCTGCATTCCTTGGACAATTTCAGGAGGATGTCTACATAAAACAATCAACCGATCATCTGGAACCAGATGGAAGGCTCGAAATTGCTTTGTTTATGCTCTTAGGTACATTCTGAAGGAGATAATGCACCTTCTTAACTGAGAAAACTTGTTTTATTTTAGAAAGAAAAGATTACCTGGCAGCTACCAAACTGGTGCAACAATGGCCATTTTCACTAGCTGTGTGAATACGGTGTGCTTTTCTTTTTAATCAGTCAACAGATATAATGATATGTTGAAAGAGATTAACTACAAAAGTAATTTTTTTTAGTATTACTGGATACAATGAAGCCATTGTCAATGCATTTGAAATATCCGAGGTGTTCCATATACCTGCTGAAGAATTCTGAGAAAAGATCACGTAGAGAGGCAGCAATGTTTGCATATGCATACCTCGATGAATTCTTTATACACTGAAGCAGAAATCTAGGGCTAAATTGTTCCTGGTTTTGAATCAGATATCATCCCGGAATTCATGGGTCAACCAATTCATGAAATGCCATTTTTTCTCCTTATCAATTGGCATTTACCCACCTATGAAGAATATGTAAAAGGTTATAAAATTTCAAAAGTGTACGACTGTTTTTTATGATTTTTCTCAATCAGTTTCTGATTTACTATTTTAGACATTTTTTTGTCTATGTTAGAACTTCCAACCAAACATTTCCTTGCTTTCTTTTAATTATCTAAACATTTCCGAGTGTTTCACATTGTTTGCAATGCAAATTGTAGTCTTACGAAGCCCTTCGTATTCAGAGTCCTTTGAGGCTAGCTCAAGGTTTCCATGGAAGAGTTCGCAGATATTTCCTTTTGTGCACATTTTGCTAACATGAGAATTCCATCGAGTGTCGTGGAAAATATTGAAGTGAAAGCGTATTTTTATCTTCAAGCTATGTATTGGTTTTCTGGCTGAATCGAAAGGGTTTTTATCTATTTACCTGTTTATATGCCGCAAAAACAGAAAGAAGATACACACACACACACATATATATACTGTCTACTAGCTGACGAACCCAGCACTGCCTGGAAAAACTCTGAATGACATTTGATAAACTCTCTCTCTCTCTCTCTCTCTCTCTCTCTCTCTCTCTCTCTCTCTCTCTCTCCCCTGCTTTCTCCTCCCTAACACCCCCTATCACCCCCTATTCTCTCTCTCTCTTCTTCTCCTCTCACTCTCTTTCACACTCTCTCCCAACACACATTTACTATTATAGAATTGAACAACGTAAGGCCATGTATTCACAATAAAGTTTACCTGTCATTTCTCCTGTCAGTTCATTGAAACTGACGTTAAAACTTACGTGTAGACAACAGTTTGTGGGCGGAGACAGTCCACTTACCAGAAAGGATTTATATACATTCATGAAGCTATAAATGTTTTTTAATATCAAATTCACACTACTTCGGGAATATCCCCGATGGGGAATTGTCACTGAAGGGAAATTTATAAGTGATAAATGGATCGGTACTGCCGGGTCTCAATCCCTCGACACAATTACCTTCCAACAAAACCAGTCAACGGTCTTACCCACCGAGCCATCAAGAGAGGTATAAGTTAATGCTGAATCTGCTGTAATTGTTTACCCGTCGAGAGCGGGGAAATTATACTTTATTAGTAAAAATAAGAATTGGTTATCACCATTTTATTTGACAATAAACATACATATTTTGAACAGCTATGCAAAGTTTGTTATCCCAGCTTCTGTATTATTTTTTTTACAAAATAAGAGAAAACTTTGCTCATGCTTATTTCCTTTTTTTGCATTCATATTGCAGTGTGCACATAACAACGAATATCAATAGCAAAACTCCAGATTCCGCCCCAGACATTAAGAGACAGAGCGGAAATCTCTCACGTTAGGTTTTGCTTATTATCAGCAGGAAATTGCGATTGATGATGTTAATTGCCATTCTATTAATAAAAGATAGACAGTTATTGGAATAAATAAATAAATAAATAAATAAATGCGAATCTGATGAGTAAGAGAGGAAAAGGAATGTTGCAGAGGTTTTCAAATTAGGAAGAAAAACGTCATTCATGTCTCAGAATTCCGAACCCTTCAGTTTGTGCCTTTTCCTAAGCGTCACCCAAGGAAGAGGGTTCCTTAAATGCCATTTGATTTTGTAGCAATAAACTCTTTGTGATGGAATCGGTTTAAAATGTAAAGGGATTTTAACGATAAGCCCAGAAGGGTTGCATTCTCCACATGTACTCATGTGTAAGTCTCCCTTTGCTCGATCGTCGGATAGGGTTGGAAACATTTCGCTGCCTGGATATGAACATTTTCTCCAACTGTTTCCAGATGAATTTTCGACGCCCGATTAAAACGATGAGAAAGAAGTTAATGAAAACATAAACAGAGGTTGAAAGGGAAGAAATTCCTTCAGCAGCCATCTGGAAAAGAGTCGAGGTTGGTGATAACCAAAATGGGAAAGAGTGAGATATGGCAAAGAGGGGAGATTGTGGTGATAAGAAAGAGGGGTGCGAATGAACCATGCCAGAATTATTGCAGAAATGGATGGAAGGAACGGAATAGAATAATAAGCAATTACCAGTGAAGTTATCGTGTACATGTTTGTACTCGATGATTGGATAGCGCCCTTATGATGATGTTTGCAAAAAAGGCGCTGCTTACTCAACTAAAAAAAACGATATTTTTGTAGTACGCAATTGTTACCTAACGTCATTGGTGAGCAGAAAGAAGGCTTCACGAGTTTCCTTTGTCTCTCATGCCAAAATGACTGTCAAGCCCATAAATCATTTATTTAACGAAGAGAGAGAGAGAGAGAGAGAGAGAGAGAGAGAGAGAAAAGAGAACTATATTAGCCGTCCAGTAACTTGGGTAGTATGGCATGGGCAAAGCATTAGAGAAGGGATGTAGCTTATTTATGTTCACTCAAATCACATATTACAACACTGTGAAATCAGCTCTCGATAAAAATGTTTTTGGAAGCTGGTGTTCTGGTGGAAAAACAATTGTAATAAATCACGGCAGAACATCCTAACAACGCTTTCTTTCCTTCTTCAATAGTCCCTTGCTAGCTGGACTAGATTTCCAGTTTTAAGCCAATTTTACATTGAATTAGCTGCTAAAGAGCGTGTCGTCCATAAATGCCTTGTTTTATCTGAAGGCACCCTTTAATTAGGATAAACGGTAAGATTAGGTATATAGTGGGTAGACATAATGTTGTCGCAGACGCCCTTTGTAGAAGTTTTTCGGATGCAGATGTTAGAGTGTTTTGCAGATGTAATGGTCATTCAGAAGGTCACTATTATTCCCGTATAGACCAGAAGCTAATGGGCTGCGTGAATGGGCAAATAGGAAGGTCATTGAAGCTCTCAGAATGACTGCTGGGGGGGGGGGATGATGTAAATTGGGATCGATATATTCCACAGGTGCAGCATAACATTAATTCCATGGTTAGTGAATTGTAGTCGTTACGATCATAGGAGCGATTGATAGTATGACAATTGCTAATTTGCTGAGAATTAAGCAGGTATCGACAGTATTTGCTAACCAGGGTAAAACTTCGATGACTTTACGAGATAGTTATGAGAAATTACGGTAAGGTTTTGAGACTTTACGGACTTCTTTAAATGGGTTATTGGTCAAGTTGATAGGATGGGGTGAGTTTTAGATGCTACGGTAGCCTTGTCTTCCTGTCAAACTACCAAACAATAAAAACTAAATAAATTAAAAACGTGTATCAGCAAGTTGTATTTTCTGTATTTTTATTTCTTATACGAATGTCATCATTAGACCCCTTGAATTGACCCATCGACCCCTGATCTAGAGGCAAAAAATCTGAATTCTTAATTCTGTTTATGTACGTTCCTAGCTTTCACGGGCGATGTTATTCTTTTTATTCTTGTATGGTATATAAATAAGAATACTTCTTTAGAGTTGTTGATTATTGATAAACAACTGAAGAAGCGTAGTGAAAAGTCTTGCTAATATTATATAAAGATTGTTTTGATCATAATATAATACAAGAAAAATCGTAACAAAGGAATGATTCAAGTCTTTCCATTGCTAGACCTCTTCCCTTGATTAAGGAAGGTAAATATATTGCAAATTGGGTGAAGCTATGCAACAGCTATTTTTCTTACTGTAAATATAGAAGCCGCATTCACACTGATTGATTAATATTTAAATACTAAATGACCAATGATGACTGGTGATATCAAAATGAATCTTTAAGAAAAAGGAATGTGGACGAAAGTTGTAAATCCAAAGGGCATTTGTCCGAACAGCATGTACACACGTTCATAAAAGTACATTTTTGTCCTATTTCGAGGCTTGTTACAATGAAAGATACCTCGTCCATCAGGAAAAAAAAAAGACTATGACAGGGTTTCATGACCGTTTCTTTCCCGGAAGAACGAAGGCAATACCGACGAGAGTCTTGTTTTCCTTCCTTTTTTTTTCTACCCAAGTGAAATCATGGATACTTCGAAGTCAATTAGCTTCTCTCGAACACCGCCTGGCTACTACTGGCGCCCAGCCATCTATTAGTTAGCCGTTATGCGCTAAAACAGCCCCTTAACGATGCAGCGGCTTCCAATTTCTCTGTTTAATTGGTCGTCGAAGAGGCGATTGGAGCCGTGCTTGAATGCTTGGCTGTTACGTACGCTCTAATAATGCTGCAGAGAATCTCCTTTATCTCCCTCATGAAGGAGTCGTGGAACGCTAATGTCGGTATTTGATGATGGTGATTTTGAGGCTCTTTTACGTCTCTCATCGCAAGTGCACTAGGTTTTTATTTCGACGTTGATGGGATGGAGCTATTAATGCATGCTCTGGATTCTTCCAACTGGGCTGAGCATACTCGTGGGTCCCTTGTTATTGTGCGTCATATTAAAGGCTCTCTATTGATAGCTGTATTTTCACTCTAAGGCGACTGCATATCCTCAACTCACCCTTTGCACAGGCAGACAGACAGATACACACAAACACTCACGTACACACACACCACACACACAGTTCCTCATTGGGCGGGTGGGTTCCGTTCTCAGCTAGCACTCTGCTGGCCGCGAGTTCGAATCTCCGACCGGCCAATGAAGAATAGAGGAATTTATTTCTGGTGATAGAAATTAATTTCTAGCTATTATGTGGTTCGGATTCCACAATAAGCTGTAGGTCCCGTTGCTAGGTATCCAATTGGTTCTTAGCCAAGTAAAATTAGTCTAATCCTTCGGGCCAGCCCTAGGACAGCTGTTAATCAGCTCAGTGGTCTGGTTAAACTAAGGTATAATTAATTAACCAGACACACACACACTATATATATATATATATATATATATATATATATATATATATATATATATATATATATATATATATATATATATATATATATATATATATATATATATATGTATATATATATATATATATACATATATATATATATATATATATATATATATATATATATATATATATATATATATATATATATATATATATATATACACACACACATATATATATATATATATATATATATATATATATATATATATATATATATATATATATATAATCTTCTGCTCCAATTTCACAGGCTAAGTATGAAATTGTAATAACCACAATGCACTCTTAGCTTCTCGAATACACTTTTTGAATACGAGAAGGAGTAATCCTGATGAGAAGGTCGGCAACATGAACTCATGTTGATACTCTTGATGTGGGTTCGAATCCGGCTACGGACATCAGGGTCACTTCATAGTCTTGCATTTGGATCCAAGGCTTTGTTGTGACAAGCGTTTCCAAAAAGGGGAAAGAATTCAAGCAGTTAAGAGGGCATTGTGGTTAATGCAATCCCACTCACACGCACATGGCTGAAACTTTTTTCGTATAATCATGTTTCTACCTTTTCGTGATTTAAACTCAAATGTGGATGGGACTTCTATAACAGTAATTACTAAAGAGATTATGCAGCTCAATTAACCATCATTATTGCTTGAAGATGAAGGTGGAGAGAGAGAGAGAGAGAGAGAGAGAGAGAGAGAGAGAGAGAGAGAGAGAGAGAGAGAGAGAGAGAGAGAGAGGTTGGCTTTCGGTTGAACTTTCTAAAATTATTTTTTAGTTTCTTTCATTGCAGGCGCAGCAAGAGCACTTTTCAATTCCGAGAGTGAAGCAAATATTCAGTCTCAAGTATTAAAAATAAACACTTCACCCTCACTTTAAATACGTTCTGTATGAGGACGTCACATGTTTAATTTGAGCTATTCCCAACTTCATGATTTATCCATACAATTCCTCAGTACTGGCAAAATAATAATGTCATTAAACTTCTCATCTTGTGTCCCATTTTCTTCATGAAGACTCAGCCTTTTTCCCGCCTTGAGTACGCCCTGTGCTGCGTTTCCCGCTAGAATTTCTCCCTGTTTAACTCTCAAAGCGCAGCCGTCTCAGCTATGCAAATACGTCAGCAATGCAGTGAAGTCATGAAACAAAACTTTTATCCCAGTGTTCTTCGAGTGTATGATGACAGTTGAAGAGAGAGAGAGAGAGAGAGAGAAACTTCCACAGGGGAATTAAATCGCACCTACATGCCTAGAAGTTTGGGATGAGAATTGTTCGAGAAGTGTTTTTGCCTCCCTTGAGGTATGCAAATAGCTTGGCGTAGCGAAGAGAAGATCTAGGATGCATTATTTTGTTAGTTTACTTACTATCAAATACTTTTTATTTTTTAAAGGCTCTTTCATTCTCGAATACGCAGTATAGTGTTACAGTTTATTGTTGGTGAAGGATAAACTGAAGTGTGTCTATATGTCTGCAGAGGGCATTCAAGTTTTAGTACAATAAACAAAAAATTAATAGGTCATGAATAAAAAAAAGTCTTAACTACAAGGCGAAAGTTAGAAAGGTAACTGTGTCTTAAGGTAGTAAAAGACAAGTCTATCAAAGTTATATGACATTTGAGAACAGGGCAAAGTCAAGCAAGAAACAAGTTTTTTATTCTGTGCCATTCTTTGTATAGTCTACATGTAAGTATGCATATGCTTACTACAGTGGCAATTAAGATAACCTTGTGAAAACTCTATGTAAATTTTCCTGGCCACCAATGAACAAACTATGTGATTGATTTCTAGAAAAAAGAAATTCTAGAAAACTGTGGTCCTCCTTTACAACCAACGCAAGGAGGGGTGAGAGTTGTTGATGATGCTTTTCATGGTTTTTTAAGGTAGGCAATCTGACCTGGATAAATTTTTTTAAAATTTTGAAAGTATCGCTTCTTCTATCTGATCTACTGCAGCATTAAAATCCAGTTGAAAAGCACTCTTCTAGGAATTATTCATACACGGGGATTCAATCTGCCACGCCGATTTCAATACCAACTAAAAAAAGTATTCCTTACACTGGTAAAGCGTCTGGTGCAATTTAGAAAAAGTATATGCCTTTTGGAGTGCAAAGCTACGTAGGTGACACTAAGTATGTGGCCATTCCTAAAGCCAGGAATAACAAATATGAACAAGTTTCTTTTAATCATGACAGCGGCATGGTTAAAATTGCTTTCAACTGTGATAACACCACTAAAAAAAAAAAAACTTACAAGGTAATCACTTAAGTAAAAGGTACGCAGGAGTGTTCGGAGTATCTTGAGAAGGTTGTACTTTACTAAGACACATTTCAGGGGGATATTTCGGGAGCAGATGATTTGTAAGCTAAAACACATGTTACTTTGGAAATGATGTTATATTTCAGCCTTAGCAAAATGCATTTGGATTTAACAGCTATATGTACGGGTAAATCGAAAAAGATTTTACATCCTTCTTCGGAACATTGAGATTTACGCCAGCCTTACTTTCACCTAACACGCATAGGCTCGAATCCCATCTTAAAAGGTGAGAGTTTCTTCACTTATTTCTTACCCGGTTGCAATGCTTACATCAGCAAGCGCATCCCAAACAGTGTAAGAAATTTGATAGATTAAGCGGTCTTTGCAGATTTATTTTGAAAGTACATGTCACCAGAATATGACCGGCAGACTTAATATCACTACTGCTGGCAGCAACAAGAAATGCCAAATTTGGGTAATTTGTATTAATTTATTATTTATGATGACACTTCCCGTTCCTTTTACTCAACAATTAACAGAATTTCCCCGTTACACATAGCATCATTTAATCGAACGAAGTAATCCAATTAGCCTTTTTGAAAACTGCCATTTTTCTACGTAAGGATGAGAGTCACTTAATTTCCATCAAGACACTCATTGATTTAGAAAATTAGGAGAGGCTGACAGGCCGGGATAAACTCCAAATACACCCGGAGGCTCCGGTAAAAGAAAGTCCAAAATTTCCAACAGCTGCAGCAGATGTGAGTGAAATGTTCCCGAAAAAAGAGCTCTGAAGTTTTGCTGACTCTACTTCTTGACACTCCGCAGACACTATTGAAAAGTCATTGACTTTCGGCCTTTCCCAGTTCATTTCGAATATATGAGTCTAATTTCATCTGATAATGCTCCCGCTGTGAATTCATTCAGGTCTTCTGCTGTTTCCACACACAGCTTTATTTCCATTATTTCCCTGTCAAATGTTTATGTGGTAATTGGGATGGACTTCTACTAGAAAATGGGTAGGAAGTTAGTGGGCTTGAAAAATTCAAAGTTACTTTTCACTGTCTATACTTAAAGTTAACGTGGTGAAAACACTGAGTTTAAAGCATTTTTTTTTTCTTTTTAGGCTGTGAATACATTTGCACTTCGGATGAGTCTTCTCTGTTTTATAAAATACCTTATTGAGTTCACATTTCGTGTTAATTCTCGATAAATTATTGTTGATTTAATAAACATTGCCAGAGTTATCGAATTATATTGGATATTTGATTCCTTAATGACATTGATTGCCTTTGCAAATTAATTTGTTCTTCAAAGTCACGTTTTAGGAACAGACAGAGAGAGAGAGAGAGAGAGAGAGAGAGAGAGAGAGAGAGAGAGAGAGAGAATATAAAATAATTATGAATGGTTTTATCCTGGCGAGGTGAGGATGACTTTGTCGTTGCCCTCCCATCTTCAATGATGATGTAATGAGGGCATTTCAACAGAATGGACTCCAACGTCCATTGCTGTCCCTTACCTCAGCCCCCCCGCCTCTCCATCCGTGTTGCAAAAGAGAGAGAGAGAGAGAGAGAGAGAGAGAGAGAGAGAGAGAGAGCAATTGAATCTGACATACTTTTTTAAA
>NC_089751.1:2631679-2681679 GCF_040412425.1 Macrobrachium rosenbergii
AGTGAGAATATACATTTATGTTTCCCGTATACACAAAAATACATTCGAAAAGCAAACCAAAAGGAGAAACTTACGTTCAGCTAAAAAATACTTAGGTACATGATGACAATAAAGGACTGAGGTTAATCACAGGCCAGAAAAAAGCAAAATGTCGATTTACTCGTACAAATTTAGAGGAAATGGTGATGATGAAATTAGCATTAACAATGATTAACTAAGATGGAGGAAACATTTCATAGTGCATAAGAAAATGAACAATCAAGTATCGAAGATCAGTCGATGAAGGTCCAGAAAATGATGGAGAAATGAAAAGAGTAAATAACTGAAATGCAGAATGTGGATTGATGAAGAAATACTGCAGACTCCAAAGGGAAGACTTAATGGAAATTGAATAATCCCACAAAGGAAAAAATAAACGGAGGTTAAATTCAAAATAAGAAAGATCAGAATAGCAAGAGAAGAATGCCAAGAGGGCTTGGCTTACATTCCGATGAGGGTGCTATGACAATAAACTGTAATTAAAGGGAGCATGAAGGAAGGGGAAAGGGCGAGGAACTAGGTACTACCAAAAGGAAGGGTCTTCTAAAAACGATGCGAAGATCTCTGGAAGTAATGATGTTCGGGGACTTTGTTGTGGTGCCGAATGCAATGCATTTAAGGAATTTTTAAAAGACTAATGGGAAGCCATTGAGAGCACAGTATGTTATTCAATGTTACTCTGACGTACAATTTTTTCCGTGGAGAACATGTGATAAATATGTTTAAATTTTAAAAATTAAAGTAGTGAAAGTATAAATCAGTTCCAATAACTTTGGGTTGCGAAAACAGGTTTGATGAAGACGTAATAAACGATCAGTGAATACAAGGACGATTTGACATTTTTCTCCCAAGGGCTGCGAAAGCCAATTAAAACTTCTTTGGGTCCTGCCTCAAGTACCTGTCGGTGGCATGAGCAATATCAGCTTTGAAAAATAAAGTCCACAGTAGTGGACACGAGAAAGTGTAGCTTATTCTTCTGATTCATGTAAATACATGTAATTAATTCAGACCCGGAAGTTCTCTCCTGAGACCTTGCCTTATTGAATTCTCAATTAAATAACCCTTTCCTTTTGTATTACGACGTGTAGTCCCCCAGTCTGAAGCATCCCAAACGAGGTAAGATTGCAAAATGGAACCACACTCGTAACAATATTTATGTATATATATATAATTATATATCACATATTACCACAGGTGAAAAATAAGAGAGCGGGGTGTAGGTCATGACCGGTTTCGACTTTATTTCCAAGCCATTGGCTTGGAAATAAAGTCAATGGGTTGGAAATAAAGTCGAAACCTACACCCCGTCTCTTATTTTTTTTACCTGTGGTAATGTGTGATAAATGAATCACGTGCAAATGTGATAATAATCATCATAACTATATATATAACTTAGTTTACTCAAACGAACAGAGCGACATATTATTCACACTGATTTAATACTGCAGCTGGGAGGTGGACTGGTGGTCACATAAGCAATTCGCAGACCGCAAGAAATCACATATGGCAGGAAGAGTCCTTGTATGCGAGAGTTCCCTTGTCACTGGAACTGACGCGTTAGTTGAATTGCCCAGTGTGGCCTGCATATGGATTTCCAGTCTTCACGTCACACACACACTCAAGGACTCTCTCTCTCTCTCTCTCTCTCTCCTACTCACGCCGACATTCTCTCATTTCCACACTCATACATGCAAACTATATCACTGAGCGTATGGCTGAGAGAGAGAGAGCGAGAGAGAGAGAGAGAGAGAGAGAGAGAGAGAGAGAGAGAGTCTTTCATCCACAGGCGCAGGCCTCAGTGGCGGATCCTCATTGCTCCCAAGGGCGCCTGGGATCATCTTAATAAGGCTATTCAAGGTTTTATTGTCGCTCAACATGATAAATCGGGGGAATTCAGACTTCAACTCATGTCGTGACATTTTGTTATTCTTGGATTCCTGGTGCGGGGGGCTGTGCTACCAAGATTGCTATTCAGTTTGTTGTAATACACCTTTGTGGCCGCGTAAATGCCTGTGTAACCAAATATTTTATGCTCTCGTCTTTCCTGGTCCGATATGAATTCAGAGAGGGATTCGACTTTTGTTATAAACTATCTCAAGTACGAGAATCATTGTAGTGCACGCATTCACACACGAAGGAAACTAAACTATATATATATATATATATATATATATATATATATATATATATATATATATATATATATATATATATATATTCAATTACACAAGGAAACTATATATATATATATATATATATATATATATATATATAAATATATATATATATATATATATATATATATATATATATATATATATATATATATATATATATATATATATATATATATATATATATATATATATAAAAATATATATATTAGCTGTCCAGGAACACTACTAAGGACTCAGAAAAATTTTCCTGCGTCTCCTTTGAATTGTTTTGTCATGTAAAGCATGTGTATTATCGTTGAAAATGCTTTTCTTTCTTGTTATTAATAATTCTGTCTTGAATTCGTTGCTTTAAATAAGCATGATATATATACATGTATATATATAATTATATATATATATATATATATATATATATATATATATAGTATATAGGACACTAATCTGATTAAAATAGTGAGAGAGAGAGAGAGAGAGAGAGAGAGAGAGAGAGAGAGAGAGAGAGAATGATTGGGTTGCAGTGGCAAATATTCTTGGGTTTTTCTAAAATATATATATATATATATATATATATATATATATATATATATATATATATATATATATATATATATATATATAAATAAATAAGCATAATCATACATAATTATTCATAATAATACTGTGCATGACATATATGAGATTTCAATACCTATACACTTATACACTTACACACTCGTACACACAAACACACCCCCACCCATACCCGCACACACACACATACGTTCCAAGCTCAAGGATCTTAAACTCATGACATAAGTTATAGTAGCTTGAAATTAATTGCTGATTGTGTTGCTTGTCTTATAGTTAGTGGGACTTTCAAAGATAGACAGAACTCTTCTTACCGAATGTAGTGATATGAGGTTTCCACACAGTGCAGCGAATGTAAAGAGCATTTCAGAAATGTCGTGGAAGACCGAGTTTATGTGAAAATGAGATTGGAGGTCCTGTAGAACGTAGAACGTCTTTGCTTAAACGGGACCCGATGACGTTCCTTTAAATTAGCAAATTAAAATTTATATAGCTGAGCAATCACAGTGACAATTAAAATTGCAACAGTTAAAAGCCTCATAGAAAGATTTCGCTCCAAATTGTCTGAGAGAGAGAGAGAGAGAGAGAGAGAGAGAGAGAGAGAGTTTGGTGGCGGGAGGTATCGTGAGGTGGAGTTGATGACGGTGGTGGAAGTATTGTTGTCAAACTGCACGATAATTAATTCCAGACTTCATTTAAACTGACCTCATAACGAAACACATAGCTGTAACGTCACGAAGCAGCCGCTACAGCGAATTCCGAAGGTAAAAACGAAGAAGAAACTAACGAATTAATGAGAATATTCGCATCTGAACGAATAAAAAAAAAAATTAAACACTGTCCAGATTGCACGCCGGGAAATGTTCTCAATTTTATACAGTAATGAACTATTATTTTCATAGGCATTATATACATTTAGACTTACGCCGCCCCATTCCTGTACCCATCAAAGAGACAATTTCTTAGATACTTAACTCAAAAAGCACACACATAATTCTCATCAACGTGCAGGATAAGCAAATAGAACGGTAAAGGAGAGCACAGTAATTAAATTTTGTGAGTGGTAAATTTTAAGGTAGGTTTGCATTTGTAGGCGAGATGATACAAGTTCATGCGATGGGAAGACTGGATCGTCAAGAGGCAATTCCTTATGAAGTTAACAATCCCTGCTTTACAGTCTAGTAATGTGCAATTTAGATGAGTTTGTCTGTTTAACCTTCTGATCATTTACTTATAACTGCTGTAAGAACTGCAAGAAATAAAATAAAATGAGACTGCACTATCACCATGCGCAAAATAATACCTGCAAATAAATTCACTTTTGAATACAATATTGTGCGGTAACCCGACTTCCAAATGTAACGTCGAGTAGATACCGTTAAGTCACTATTTCAGAACAGTGAGGAAATATTGCCGATAAACGCAATCGTTACTATTTCCTGGGGTACAAGAATTGGACACGGACTGCCCGGCAACTGGTCAAAACTCCCACGCAATATTAACAGATGCAGGACGCCCTTGAAGGACAAGAGAAAAGGGGAGAAATTTCACGTGAACACAATTGAACATTATTATTTAAAATGTACTGTATCTCACTCATAATTCGGGTTTTTATGGAAATTCATAACCGACTGCGAATGTAGTAATTATCTATTTCTTGTTACGAATACACTACTCCATAGTTGAAATTTGAGTGATACATGCATGGTCCTAGGGTGAAAAGCTTTAAATGGATAGTGGAATTTTTAAAGCACAATGCAAATCCAGAAATGTATTGAAAACTCCAGGTGGGTACTGCATACAAAGCAATGTTAAAAGGGTAGACAATGGGTAAACCTTTACATAAAAGCAAGGTTTTCTCAGATGAAATAAAGTCAGGAACTGAATATTGTGTTTTGATGCAGCTCGCAATAAAGACTTACAAGCTGAAATATCAAAATCGGTAACTCTAAGCCGGCTGTCCGCGGTGAGCTAGGCTATGGCAGTTGACGTTTTCCTATGTTATTTTACTTGCTTTACAAGAATTTTAAGTAATATTTTGTCGGCCGGCTATAACTAAACTGTAAACGACCTTTGAAGGCTACACGACGGTACCAACTGGTCCCCTGCACCGACCTATACAGTTCAAAGGTAAATTGCAGTTTAGCTACAGCCGACTGGCAACATATTACATCAAACTCTTGTAAAGCAAGTAAAATAACATAGAAAAACGTCAACTGCCATAGTCTAGCTCGACTGGACACTATTCCAAGCTTTCAGTCGGGGCGAAGAAGCATAAACGGGTGGCGGAACGGCGCTTCACGCCTCACGCCTTATCCGCATTTTGAAATATTCTTGGCAAGCTCATATGTTCTAAAATGAAATTTTCAGACAAGAAAATGGGTTGACGTTTTAGAAAGTATGCGCCTTAACATCCTGGAAACCGGAGGTTTGTCGACAGCGAATTAAATTAAAATGAAAGGCGCTAAAGAGCCTTCTTTGTAAGTTTATGAAGTTACTGCATAGGGGTTTCCGCTCTCTGGTTCGGTAAATACGGGATTACGCGGAGCAGGATTGGTGCATTTTTATTCCTTCAAAATTCACTGATTTCGATGAAGTTTCAATACTCCTTCAAATTTTTCTTTACATTTGGATGACGAGAAAACCCTAGATGCACATATGTTTACATCTGGATAAAGAGAAATGCTAAGATGAATGTATGTTTACATTTGGATAATGAGAAATACTTAGATGCACATATGTTGAATAAATGCATTAGTTTAAACGTGCTTATGTGTGTTGAGAGAGAGAGAGAGAGAGAGAGAGAGAGAGAGAGAGAGAGAGAGAGAGAGGGGGCACAACAACAACGTGGGAATAGGACCAAGTGTTGTCGATGAGACACGCTCCAGTTCTTCCAGCCTATTTTGACAGTGGCCTTTGGAAGCTTCTTTGGAAGTCTTCCCGACTTCTCCTCTGCTCTGTCTCTCTCTCTCTTTCCCTCGGTCTTGGTCTGAAAGCTCCCTTGATCTTCTTTGGCTGTAGTGTAGGATAAACAAAAGATTTCTTAGCACGGGTTTTAAAATCCCCGAAGACAAAGAGAAAACGACCCAACACTAAAATGTAAAATCTTAACACTACGGATGAACATTCCTGAGCAGACTCTCTTTGTTATCCTATTGAGGGCATTTATTTATTCTTCGTCTGATTTTTTTTAGGAAAACACACAACGACTTGAAATTACAAAGAACAGCATCCATATCCAAAAGTAAGTGTACATAAAAGTGAGTATATATATACATACATACATACATATATCCAATACAGCACGAAGGAACGCGTGCTTGAGAATATCACCAAGTCCACGTCGCAAGGTGAGTGAAAACAGGGACTTTGAACTTGAAAATGTAAACTACGAAAGTACTTGTTCAAAGTCCCGGTTTTCACTCACCTTGCTACGTGGACTTAGTGATGTGTGTGTATATATACGTGGACTTAGTGATGTGTGTATATATATATATATATATATATATATATATATATATATATATATATATATATATATATATATATATATATATATATATATATATATATATATATAAATCTACTTGTCACTTTTACCAGATACAAATGTAGTTGTAATACACTTCCCAATGGAAGAATACTGAATTGTGACGGTAGTACCAGGATTCGTACCTACATCCAAATGTTAACTGGACGACAAACATACAGGAACTTTTGACTGCAATAAAATTTGAAAACTTTGGAGAAAGCTGGAGTGGTAAATGACGTTTTCGTTTTGCGTGTTTCTTCACGTAAACACCAAGGGAGACTAGGTGCCAGCGAGGAGTAAGCAATTTGGGTGCAATCAGAACAATTGTCGACTCAGAACTAAAGACCCAGCTGGCTTCCCCTTTCACTCCTTTTGTAGGTGGGGAGTAATATCAGGAGCTGCCGCAGCTACAAAGGACAATGCACCCACTTCCAACCAATGCCTCTATAGTCCCCCTACAACGCAATGTTTGTTCTAAATAATGAACAGTCCGAAGTTATAATAATGCCACCAGCACAGAACGTTCTCTTCAATTCTCCCTTTTTCTCTCCTGCGTAGCTCAGGAGTATAATACGAGATGCAAATAACGCAGAGTCCTGCACATTTTATAAAAGTCGTGTAACCAGAAAGCAAAATGAAATAACGTCCCTTGGGGAATATTATAATCAAGCGCGCTTTTACGCAAAACTCATTTGCGAGGGAATATGTAAAACTTTTGTGTTGTATCCACGTATAAATTCGCATGTATATACACATACCGATGCTAATTCAACAGCAAAAACACAATAGCATTCTCGCCTACGAAGGCAAGGACTGATAATTGTACAAACATATTTCGTAAGAAAAAAAGAGAAAAATAAAATCAAAATCAAAATCCTGTGATTAGGTTAGTTGATCGTTGTGCGTTGCGTTAAATGTTGTGCTGAGTACCGGAACGTTAATCCCTTCTGGAGCCACTCCTCTAAAGTAAACAGAAAGATGGAATATATATATATATATATATATATATATATATATATATATATATATATATATATATATATATATATATATATGTATATGTATGTATGTATATATATATATATATATATATATATATATATATATATATATATATATATATGTATATGTATATATATATATATATGTATATGTATGTATATATATATATATATATATATATATATATATATATATATATATATATGTATATATATATATATATATATATATATATATATATATATATATATATATATATATATATATATATATATATTATTTGTGTGTGTGAGTGTGTGTGTATGCATGCGCGTGTGTATGCATAGAATCTATTGGTAATTTTTTCCCAGATAAATACTCGTATGTAATTGTAGTAGCCACAATATGAAAGTTAAGAGGGTATTACAATTACATACATAGACACGCACACACATAGTTGCTTCCGGTGTTTTTTGTAAATAACGTAAATACTGTTGTTGTTGATGGTATTGTTGTTTATTGTTCTGTTGATTTTTACAGTGTTACTGTTGTTATGAGTATTTTTTAAGTTTTGATACTGATTTTATGTTGTTAATTTTAATTTTTTTGAGTGACATTGAGCTGAACCTTGGACCTGTTACTCATTACAGTAAGAAAAATTGCAAAGTACTTTACTCAAATATTCGGGGCTTAAGGTCAAATTGTCTTGATCTCCAGAGTTGTGCCCGTGAGACTCAATCAGGACATGAACTGGATCAGGGAATGGTGTAGTCGATGGGGTATGAGGCTGAACTCCAGTAAAACGAAAACACTATTGAATAGTAGATCTCGTACAGATTTCCCATGGAGTCAGATCAGTGAATATTGGAAAAATGTATGTTGCTGATTCGTAAAAGTATTTGGAACTGAATATAATGGATAATGGTAGTGTCCGGGAAGAAGTATCACAAAAGAGGTAGAATAAGAAACGTGGCAGGAAAAGGTTTTGCATCTATTTATGCTATATAGCGACGGCTACAATCCCATAACGCGTCCCTCGGTTAGTCCGCCTTTTACATGCTTGGAATACAATATACATGCAACAAACATTTTAACAATTCCGGGTCAGACTATGGAAGACTCTTTCTATGTAATTTGCCAGAATCCTGACCGGCTCATTTTTTCTTAAAACCTTTACAGTGTCTAATATCTTACTCATAGTTTTCGGAAAGGCTACCTCTCTACATCCTAAATGGGTCTATTTGCCTTCTATGATATTCTTATTCTTTAAACTTATGCTTTATAAGTCATCACTTTAGAAGTTTTCTTCCTAAATACATAAAATATCTTCACATCCCTTCTACATATGTTTAATCATAACTACATCGTTTGCAAGCATTCTGCTTTCCATGTATCGTTTGTAGTTCTTAATAACAACCTTAGGTTTGTAGTTTTTACAACACTGAAGCGTCTCATACCTCATTTTGGAAATGCATGAAACTCTTAATGCAGCAAGAGAGCCGTTTTCCAAAGAGTTTGTTTGAAAGTGAACCAGACACTTTCTTGTACCCACACCATTACGAAAATTTATAGGCCTCATTGGAAAAAAACTCATCTGCTCTCCGTCGAATATAATCTGAACAGTTTAGAATTTGCCTGCGGGCACTTGAGTAAGCAAGTATATGCTTGCTTGTGTCTGTGAGAGGGGCAGCGAGAGAGAGAGAACATCTATTTGAGTGTGCTAAATTATTTATGAAGTTACACAAATGCGCAGGTATAATAGGTATCCCATAAACTAAACACATGGAGAATTCTCTCTTCTTTGCACTGTTAGCTGGCATGCAATTCCGACTTTTAATCCCAAAACCCGTTAACGGAAAGAGAAAAACCTATAGAATTATTGATATTACTTGCATGCACTCACCCTGCGCAAATTTCCTCGTGAGGGATAATGAAAATTAAACAATGTTCCATAACCGTAGAGGATTTTTGCCAAATAAAAACCAACGTAAGCAAACTTCACAATAACCAGAATGTGTAAGATTCAGCATGCGATTGAATATTCTAAGGGAATCGTGCTACTTAAAAGAATGGTCATTTTCTTTCATTTGCTGATGAGACCATCACTGCGGACGAAAAAGATGCACTCTCGTCATAAGCCTAAATGGCTGCTTGCTCATCAAGTTAAGTACCTGGAAAGCAAACGCGTTCAAGATAAGTAATGTTTGTTTTGCAGAGAAAGCGCGTAATTTCCTTGTAAAAATGTAATGGCCTTTTTTGGGTGTGTCCAGCACGAAATGTAAGGCTATTCCATGAAGAAAGGACATCATTCTACTTGTTTTAATTACAGTCTATTATTCGACAGATTTATGTGCTCACGCACATTGCAGTACATTGACGTTATAAGTCCGAATTTAAATGGACAGCTTTTTCCGTGCGGAGAGAACATAACGCATAATTCCACACAAAGAAAATAATGCAGAAGACATGAAAAATATGAAACAGTGACATAAAACGTTGTGTTATGGCTTTAATCTGCTATAAAGGAAAAATTTCACCACGTACACAGCAGCCGCTCAATTAAAATTGTAATGATTTTCTCTTTAAAGCATTACCGCCACAGGACCCTACTGAAAGCCTGAAGAGAAGCCTGAATGCAATATTCAAGAAAACAAATTCTGATAATACGTCTATGAAACTTCCCACGATGATTGGAAACTATGGGCGAGGGTACTGTTATCTAATCCTTCGGGCCAGCCCTAGGAGAGCTGTTAATCAGCTCAGTGGTCTGGTAAAACTAAGGTATACTCAACTTTAACAGCACCGTCAAGACCCATAAGGCAGGCAACCCACTGCACCCTATAATTGCCCAAGTTAACCCTGCAACGTATGAAATAGCCAAGACACTGAATAAGATTATCACTCTTACATCCTTATGGGGTACTCAGTGGTTCCCCGGTAGAGTTCACTGACATTTTGAATATTACAGCTCTGAGGTCAGCCATCACATCTCACAATAATATATATATATATATATATATATATATATATATATATATATATATATATATATATATATATATATATATATATATGTGTGTGTGTGTGTGTGTGTGTAATTTGTGTGCGTGTGAGTGAGGGACAGAGAGACAGACAGGACAAACAGATAGATAGACATAGAGAGATGGAAAGTGAGATTGTGTTATTATTGCACTTATACAGAACTTTTCGTTAAATCGTGGATAGTTTTGAGCCGATGGCATACATCTAAAAAAATCACACGACTGTGTGTTCTTTTTAAACAAGCCAACACGTAAAGCAATAAAGCTCATTTGCCCCTGTGTGAAACAGTGTGCCTTCTGCTATACCCATTCAGTTCAGTAGTTTAAAAAATCAAACGGACTTCTACTGAGTGTATGGTAACACTGACTCGACCTTTTCCTGGTCAAGTGGACAAAACAATCAGCTGCCTCATAACCTGACCGGGAATTCTCTTCCTCCTTCCCTTTCCTTTCTTTTTTGATTTAACAGAAAATAGCGATCATTGCCTGCTGGCAAATTCGTCTATTGAATTCTGTTGTCACTTTGGAGACCACTGTATATGAATTAAGCCGAATTCTTTTATGTCAAACACGAACAGACAACTAACTTACTTTAATTAACAATCTACTTCTGCAAAAGAAACGAAATCTACGCGAAGGAAAAATTTGTAAACAGAACGAAATCTGGAAGGATCCCTAGAGGTCTCTGGCGATTTTTGGACTGGACGTTATTTTAAGCATGACCGATTTTATTATCTGTACAGCGGTGACCCCGAGTGGAAGAGTGATTTCAAAAATGAGATTGGAATTTAGTTTTTCTTGGACGGAGGGATTAGCGGAACAATATATCTTTATTCGCCCAGTCATATTTCAGAAAGGAAAAAGAAATGGCTTTCAGCTTTCTGAGCTGATGCGATCCGGCATGGGGTGGGGGGGTGGGAGGGGAGGTACCAGGGGTAGCTGGCTTTTCAAGTTCCTGCGGAAACTTAAAGACATCTCCAGCTGCAGCATTGCCGTTATCTGGGTTTTACGCCCGTAATAAAATCGGTACGTTTCTTTTTACAGAATCATTAGAGCTCATCATGAGCTGAATTTTTGATTTACGACGCAGGAGGAAGGCGAAGTAAAGGGTCCAGAATATGCAAAATGAATCGCCGCCCATCAGTAATGCAAGACACTGGAAGCTTTTATCGGAGATGCGGTCGTTGGTATCCGCTGAGCCTCAAACTCGTAAATCTTGTCGGCGAATCCGACTGAATCCCTTTGAGAAAAGAGAGGAAAAAAGTCATCTCATTCGTGAACATCACTTCGCAGTAACTGCAGACTACTTCGGGAGGGACAGAGGTTAGAGGCGGGAACAAGAGTCACCGGTTGCGGCGTCACCCAGTCACTTCGCTTCAGTTTGAAGCTTCTGTCAAAACTAGGAAAGAATAAGAAAGAGGGGGGGGGGACAAGAGGATTTCGACTAAGATTCCAGAAGCCTCCCCGAATTGGAAGGACGAGAAGTCTTGCAAAGAATCTCCTCCAAGGATGTTCGGCTGCAATCCTTTCAAGATTTTAGAGAAACCTTAGTGATGATAACAAACCATCTGCATGCCGGAGCGTCAAAAAATATATTCGTCCTTTCAAGTACAAAGAAAAGGACATAGTTGAGGAGCAGGAAGGTCAAAATGAAGAATAATAAAAGGCTTATGCATATGGTTAACAATATATATACTTTGAGGCTTATGAATTTAATTAAAATATTATAAATCTGAAATCTGTCCAATATAACTTTATATGGATTAAATGATGATGCTTTTGATGCTGTAGCTTTTCAGTTATTATAACTATGTAAAAATTTGTATGATGAAATGACTGAACATACATACAAACATGCATGCATATGCACACACACATTGGCCAAGTATTGGCAAGTAATCGTCTTGCATATTTTTGCAGATAGGCCTCGACTGTGGAATCTCTCGACTCTATCCATGTGCAGTCCCCCCTTCTACCCCACTGCGATACGAGTATTTCCTGTCACGAAGACGTCGTGGGCGTAGAATATTTATTCTGTGTAGGATTCATTATTTTAGCAGGCCCTGATTATTACCAGCCCAGTAATTCGTCATTCTTCTCATCTGTGCTTGTTATGTAAATATAATTAGTTAAGAGAACCCTTAAGTTTATGTAATTTTCCCTCACATGAAGAAGGCCCTAAGCCACCGATTTTCCCTTGTTTGTTTACGAATACTCCTAATATTGAGTCAGATGTGTAATAAATATAAGGAACTCCCTGCATTCATCCGTTGCCGCCCAAAATCAAGTATATATACATATATATTTGTATATATATACAGTATATATATTTATTTATTTATTTACATGTATATATATACTGTATATATATACATATAAATAAATAAATATATATTGCTATGAATGTCCGAGGGATACTTGATTTTGGGCGGCAACGGATGAATGCATGGAGTTCCTTATATTTATTACACATCTGACTCAATATTAGGAGTATTCGTAAACAAACAAGGGAAAATCGGTGGCTTAGGGCCTTCTTCATGTGAGGGAAAATTACATAAACTTAAGGGTTCTCTTAACTAATTATATTTACATAACAAGCACAGATGAGAAGAATGACGAATTACTGGGCTGGTAATAATAAGGGCCTGCTAAAATAATGAATCCTACACAGAATAAATATTCTACGCCCACGACGTCTTCGTGACAGGAAATATCGCAGTGGGGTAGAAGGGGGGGACTGCACATGGATAGAGTCGAGTGATTCCACAGTCGAGGCCTATCTGCAAAAATATGCAAGACGATTACTTGCCAATACTTGGCCAATGCGGTAACGTTCATTGTCAATAGTCTGTGCTAATTCAAATGTTTCTCAAAAACTTAGGTCAACATAGGTTTGAGAAAACTTTCCTCTTGAACATCAGATTTGATAAGCCCTGGTCAACTAAAACCGCCTTCAGCAGCAAGTCTCTTCTTCCTGTCACATGGAAATCTGTGAAGATAAATTGCTGAACCTCCTGCAACTACGAAACTACGCTTATATCCAAGATTCTTATGATTAGCGACGTCAAAAGTAGCAGTTAAATGAACTTGAACAACACAGGTGCTTAATTTTTTGGAAATGCGTACAGACTGTCAAGAAATATATATCCAGATTTTTTGTACCCTTTTAAATGATTATAGACCACTCTTCAAATTTTACAGCTGACAAACATCTTAAAATAAATGCATTTCACAATTGACTTACGACATAATAAACTCGATTTTTGGAGGCGTTGTCCCTACATCTTTGAAAAGGCAATTAAAAAGGCTTACTTGGATCTTCAACCCGGCTGTCCAAGGGGTGCAGAATTCTTATTTTTTTTTTTTAATTTCCTCAAAGTTGACAAATATGGTGAGAAGTCTTAAGGCCCTATGAACCACCTCTGCCTTCTCCTCTGAATTATTCAAGCTTCCCATCTGATAGATGTTGCACCGGATCAGAAAAAGTGGAGTAGCATTTTATCCACCAAAGATAATTTGGTGCTTATTCAGCTTATAATATCTCTCCAATGTTGATATTAACTAAGTCATATTTGCTAAACATGATACTTTAACATTGCGCCATTAGGAGTTGCCGAACATTTATAGGCTAACTGTATTTGTTGACTATTAAACATACCAAGCCATTTCAAGTTCTTAACCATATAGTCACACTAAAACGTCGCAAAACCACTGCTTTATCTTATCAATGAAATCTCAGCCTTATTTAAAACGGGGGACTTTGGTTAGTTTCAGCTCTTATAAAGTAAATGAATACCGTTGTTCTTCACAGGTTAAGACTCTCAAAACCCTTATATTACTTTAACCTCGAGGGTTACCGTATCACCTCGCCGTTATTCATATTTGCGCTGATTTTTGTATCACTTCAATCATGTTGCAATAAAACCTATGAATCGTCGTACATCAACATACACACGAGGTAATTAATGACATTGTCGCCAGCATCATGATAGCGAAGAAACGAAAGACTGCGTACGTCGGAATCTTATAGAATGAAGGAAATGCGTCGCAATCTCGGATAATATCAGAAATGAAAGTGATTCAGATAAACTGTCTTATGACGTAAAAAAAAATAATAATAATAAGGAACTCATACGAGAGTTTACCAACGTAAAGGTTAAGACGCTTTATATAATTAGTCTTGCAAAAACCATTGAGCTAAAATACTTTACGACTTAGCTGGAAAGGTTTGAAAGACGCAGGCCCAAGTACCCACATGTTTCATGCCGCGTATATCACTGGAGACCACGCGGTGTGTGTAATGCGTGTGTAATGATTTAATGGGCATTTTCAACGTTGTATAAATCACTGGATAAAAGCTGTACCTTTTATGAAGATTTATGTATAAGTAGAGCTCCTATGTCACCTAATAGCATTTCAGAGGTCTAGTTAAACAAATCATTTATAACTAACTAACCTAATAGCGTGTGACACTGAACATACGAGTAGTCACCGTGATCTTTCAAAACATTTTCAACAAGTCCAAGTTAATAGGCTGAAAGAACACGAAAGCGCTCTGTACATTCTATTTTCATTTTTTTCTTGTGGTCTGTGGTAAGTATGCACAGAGGAAAAAGGAGTAAAACCTGGACAATGAAAAGCAGAACGAAACGAACAGGGGAATTAAAGAGAGGAATCCTTTTACGACAACCAATCTAAGCATACGCAAAACGCTCTTCTAGAACGCTGCAAATCGTTATCCCCCTCTTCATCCCTATCTCTCATAAACTCGGACGGTGTCTGTCACATAAGCGAGAGAGGAGGAGGAAGCGAGGAGGCAGTCTTGGAACCACTCCCTGATCTAATTTAGATATTTCAATGAACGCATCGAACTTGTAATGGCGTCGGCTGTGAGGTGCTAACTTTATAACAGTTCCTCTTATGGGCTGAAAGCGCCGCTCTGCTGTACGAGTACTCGAAGTTCTCTCCAATTATTGACACGGAATTAAACATGAGCTGATGGTGATGGTGGATTGAACTCTCTCTCTCTCTCTCTCTCTCTCTCTCTCATTATCAAGTCTGAACGTCAGGCAAGAAAACGTAATTCTGTTTGCAATAAAAAGCTTTCCAAGTATAGATGAATTTCTAAGTATTATTTCTATTGGAACGTTATACGCGGTATTGTCATTCAATAACGCTTCTATATTTCTATAAGAATCTACATCAACGAAATCATACACAGTGGCATCTATCTACAAATGCAATATCAACTGAGACCCGGGGGGCGAAATTCACATTTGCCAACTGAAGTCGGGGAGCGTAAAATACTAGAAAATTGCTTTCTCTTCATTTCCGATCCTTCGGTGAAAAACTTCACACAAATCCACACGAAGAGAGAGAGAGAGAGAGAGAGAGAGAGAGAGAGAGAGAGAGAGAGAGAGAGAGAGAGAGAAGAAGAAGAAGAAACTTTCATTACAGGACAATGAAAGATGATTTGGATCACCATTTGCATACTTCTCCCCTCATCAGGTTGACCTGAGGACTTTCCCCCTAGGTTTTAACATAATACCCAAAAGGTGTCTAGGGGAAAATAAGGGGAAAGAGGGGAGAATGCTCCGGGAAAATAGGAGAAAATGGAGCAAAATCAGCGGTTCAATGCTGCATCAGACGTGATTGTTCCGGGGGACAATAACATCACAAGGTTGATGATGGTATTGTGGTGAGTGGGTCCCTTGACGCCACAAAGCAAGGACAAGAATGGGATGGAGAGAGAGAGAGAGAGAGAGAGAGAGAGAGAGAGAGAGAGAGAGAGAGAGAGAGAGAGTCTGCTGAGCATTCAAGTTTAAATATTTAAACTACTTCATAGCTACTCATACGAGTTTTACTAACCAAAACAAAATGTAATGGTTAGCACTATACAAAGCTTTTATTGGAATGCATGGTCAAGAGTCGCCTTTTTTTTTTCATAAAACTAATGCATCTAATGCAATCTCATGGTTGCTCTTAAAAAGAGGATAAGACTTGTGCAAGTGAAGTTCTTATTTATAGTCAACAGCAAAAAACACGTAGCCAGAAAATAAAAGAACACTAAAACAATTATTAAAACATAGGATATTATTCCTTTTAACAAGGAAATACAATGCATTTATATGGAAACTAGTATGTCATTAATCAACCGAAATGTACTGAAAACGTTGACAGGACCGGAAACCATCTGTCATCAGGGAACATCTGTAAAACTGTAGTTATTGGCAAGGTTCATAAATATCTTGCCAAGTCATCGCGTTGCAACTTCCGTTAACAAGGAAAATTGACTTTGCTGGGCCTTAGAGTTGAAGGCGATGCTATAGGCAAACATTAAAGGGTTTCCTTTCGTTGCGTCTACTAGACCTCTTTTCCTTCATAATCATTTGTGTATACTACACAGTTCTGATTCTTCATGATTTCTGAATCGTAAACATATCTTGTTACTAAGATAAAATATATCTGTACAGGACTCTAATATTAATAAAGCGATTACTTCTACGGGTCAGATAAACGATGGAAAATCTACATCTAAATGCTGAATCTGTGAAACTGTTGTCTAAGTCTCAACGAATTAAAACAATATCATTTTATTGGTAATTTCATAGCAGAACTTGAATTACTTTCAAATGTGTGTGTGTGTGTGTGTGTGTGTGTGAGAGAGAGAGAGAGAGAGAGAGAGAGAGAGAGAGAGAGAGAGAGAGAGAGAGAGTTTCCGCAATGTACATACGAGTCAACAATAAACGCTTCTAGAATCGGGGCCGCATCCAAATAACGGCGATAGTGCCGATAACATCAGGCTGGAAACGGACTATATTTTGCCACAGCAACCATTCCAGAGGCAGTAAACATATCATACACTTTCACTTATCACAGGTTTAAGGCTGCGCCGATATCTTTAGGCGGATGATATTATAACTAAAATTAACATACAGACTTGGCAGAAACGTTCGACAGTCGTTACTCATCAAATGGCGTATGATATGTGTAGTCCTTAATGGCTAACAGCAACCGGTGCGGGGAAATATAGGCGGGCATGAAGAAGATATCTAATAAAGATGGGGCCTAAGCGTAGAGAGACACCATATTGCAATTCCAGAGACCTTGCTCACCTTCCAGCCCGTCCACTGCCTTTAGAGCGCTCTTCAGGAAGGGAGCAATTCTATTTAAATTTAAAAGATCTTTCGCCTCCACTCTAAGAAATGTTCAAGGAAACCAAGTGCAACGGAAAAAAACATTACAAGGAAGACTCGGCTTTACAAGTAATAACAAATAATAAAGGTATACAAAAGCACTTTACTTCCAGCCCGTCCACTGCCTTTTGAGCGCTCGTCAGGAAGGGAACAGTTCTATTTAAATTTAAAAGATCTTTCGCCTGCACTCTAAGAAATGTTCAAGGAAACCAAGTGCAACGGAAGAAACCATTACAAGGAAGACTCTGTTTTACAAGCAATAGCAAACAATAAAGGTATACAAAAGCACTTTACTTCCAGCCCGTCCACTGCCTGTACTCTAAGAAATGTCCAGGGAAACCAAGTGCAACGGAAGAAGACATTACAAAGAAGACTCGGTTTTACAAGCAATAACAAACAATAAAGGTATACAAAAGCATTTTAATGCCTAGAAAAAGTCATAACATTTGAGGTCAATGTTCAGGTGAGGAAAGGCTGACGGGAATTCAAGTACAGGATAAACCAGAGAGAGAAAAAGGTTATGAACAAGGATAACTGAGACTCTTTAGTATCTCTTTTAAGTCTTCTTCGAACTTCTTGTCCATAATGGGGTCAAGAGTATCTGGGTCTGGGCTTGACTCAATATTATTTTCTTTTGTTAATTAATACTGGTTCCAAGAGACTTTCAGAAACATTACTTTTGCATCTTGTTATCGTACTGCCATGGAAACAATTAATTCCATGTGATTTTTCACTTGCGTGCACAAAAAGAGCCATTATTTTTAAGGCCAGTTCTAGCTTAATATTCATTTTTATTTACTCTGACATTTACTGCATTATTTGTCTGACCATTCATGGGATTTTATCAACAATGCTACTACCCTAGAGAGAAAATATCTCAGAAGTGTTTTTTTTTTTTTTTTTTACAATCTTATTGTGTGAAAATATTAAATTACACTGAATACTCTCAGTGCTGATCTGATATATCCAAATCGACAGGATAAGCAAACAGCGGGTGTTCTGAGGTAATTCTGGCTTTCTATCACTTTTTTTTTTTTTTATAAAACTCCTTCACAGCCTTACCGTAGCAAGTGTCAAAACTATGAGCTGGATAACACAATGCCACGCATAATTTTCTAATGTTCTGTAGTCCGTTATCATTGAATTCAGTACTGACAACACGTAATGCTCCCAGGAACATTGCAAAAATACAGAGATTTTTATATTAATATGATGTCCCCTTAATAATGTACTTGAGTTAATTTAGTTGTTTCTTTTAACATTAGGTAAATTTACAGCGAAAATATCCACATATGATAACAGGCAACCAACCGTTATTTTTTTTTATTTCTAGTGTAAATTTAATAGACGGAAGTTATTCTTTAAATCTTCCCAAGAGGTTATTTAGAAATATGTCTCTGAGTATAATACCAAAAAGTTATCTACAAAGCGAGATCGTGGTACAGGTATTTGACTAATCAAAAGAATATTTCTTTTTAAAACTCCTCATATAAACTTGAGAGAACTGGTGATAGTGTTATCCAGTCCCAAAACAAACTTTTTTTTGTAAAATTTTTCGCTTGGAAATGAACTTACATTCACAAATGCAAAATTCAACAAACTCTAGATTTGACTGACTGTTAGCGGTAAAGCCAATTTTGAGGTATTCTCCTACAGATTCAACAGGCACTTTTGTAAATACAGAACCAACATCAAAATTTGCTAACTGGGAGTCAGGATTGATAGTGATACTATTTAATTTTTTGAATTAATCAAATTTTTTGCTTCATGTGGTTCCTATCAGCGGCGATAGCAACGCCGTAAGATGTTTATATATATATATATATATATATATATATATATATATATATATATATATATATATATATATATATATATATATATATATATACATATATACATATATATATGTATATGTATGTATATATATATACATATATATAGATATATATACATATATATATATATATATATATATATATATATATATATATATATATATATATATATATATATATATATAAACGATCAGGTGTTCATGGAAAGGCATTCTGTTCACATGGCATTTATTCAAAAGCCGACATTTCACTTCGCTTGATGCATTTTCAAGGCTGAAAAGGCGGTTAAAATAATAAATAACAGTATACATAAGATAAAAACTATATACAAAATTAATTTTGCTCTCTCCTTATTTATATTTAAAAAAAAAACAACACGATGACCCCATGAAAACACAGGACACCTACAAATATTGGTGGTAAAAATTAGACTAAACACAGAGGTAAATATAAGCGAAAAGGAAATACGATATCAAAAACATTGGGCAATGAACAATCGTGGTGACGATGATTGATTGCTTAGTGTCGGAACAAACAGTTTGATCATTATGGACTCAAGGATGGTTAATTCCTCCTCACTCTGTAATTTATCCAAAACTTTAAAATCGTTGACGTCTACAGTTGTGAGTTGTGCATATCTTTACATGATTTCTTAAATTAGATTGGTCAGGACTGGACAGTTTGCTCCTGTAGCCCACCCCATGATGAAAGCAGATTCGAACCCTCAGTAGTCTGCCAGTGCATCCGATATATGTGCCCAGACTACATCTGGGACAGGTATACTTGTAAATACGATAAATGCAAGCAGAGGACTAACTCTATCCTTAGACTTATAAGCAGAGGACTCACTCTATCCTTAGAATGGAATAAGGATCCGATGGTTGGTGGGTTCTTCGGAATTAGCTTCAAACGTAAAGCTGGTAATTCCTTATTAAATAAGCTAATACACTTTCTCCTAGATTTATTTTCGTGCAAGAAGGGGAATTTTGCACACAGACGTAGGTTGGGAGCAGTATGAATTACAGGTATCTTCATTAAGCGGCCTGTTAAGAGATCTATAAAATATAACAAGTGGAAAGCAATTTTTTTTTAAAATAATTGGTCAAGAACGTGATTTCATCATGGAAGGCAGTCCAACTTCAAGCAAGTGTGAATACCCGGTGCAGGAAAGTAGATATAGAATTCATCTTAAAATTAAAGAGAAAGGAACTGTAAGAATTGGTACCCAGACCGGTAAAAGTGCTTTTTCTAAAATTGCCAGTGTGGGAACCCGCCCCCCCTCCCCTCATCCCTCGTGACTCAGAGGTACAAGATAGGAAGCGAGTAAATTTGATATTGGAGTGCTGGGTATTTATGTATTCTAAAAAAGTATCAGCGTGATTATCATGTCTGAAAAGAACAAACGTTTCGTCAAAGTACCTTTTGTAAAAGTTAAGTATATCTTAAGTATATCTTAGTTTAATCATACCACTGGCCCGAAGGATTAGATTTATTTTACGTGGCCAAGAACAAACTGGTTGTTTGATCTCTTGTAGGCTGGCAAAGAAACACGAGCAAAGATATGTCTCTTTAATAAGAGATTACTGTACAAACTGACGGCTAAACAGAGACTAACCATATTCGTTACATACATATAAAGAAAAGTATTTACAGAACTCTCGCTTGTTTATTTACATTCGAAACCAATTACCATTACAATATAATTATCGAACCACCCATTACATAACTAGTAAACAAATGAATATGGACATTTGGAGGTATATCACACACCTCCCCCTAAGACGTCTAGGGTAATATAATATTATAATCCCTGGCGTCTGAAAATCCTTCTTATTCATATGTATTTTTCTTCCATTTTACTTGTAGGCGATCAGGTTCTTTCCTATGCCGCAAACTACGACGTGGAGCTGGTGTAGGCAAGATTGATTTGCTAATAACCTCAGCAGTAGAATTATCTTGTGACTTCTCCACATCCTTTGGTTTACTGGGAGTATTAGTTGCATCAAGGCTTGATCCATATATTGGTAGAAAAGGTCGATGAGGTCTCAGGAACTTTCGGTTCCTCCACAAAATGCGCCCACTGCCCATCTTTATGAGATAATCTCGCCTTGATCCAATGCCGACAACAACACCTGGGCGATTCCAAAGTCCTGTGGTGTGATCCTGAACATCAACATAACTACCCATTTTCAAATGAGAAAGGGGTCTGGCAGTACTGTCGTATCGTTGCTTCGCCTGACTTCGCAAATACTCTGCTTTAACATCACATTCCTCTGCTTTCTTTTGCCACTCTTTGGCAAATGAGCGACGATGTGTTGGAATAAAAGACCTGAGGGGATGACCAAATAAAACTTGAGCTGGTGATCTGCCATCAGCACGAGGTGTATTCCTGAGCTCCAACATTCCACGGGCAAATTCATCCGCATCCAGGTTCCCATTCTTAGCAGTAGTCATAATCAGCTTCTTGATAATTTTCACTGATGCTTCTGCATGTCCATTTGCCTTCGGATTATATGGCGAAGTAATGCGATGTTCTACTCCCCAGCGAGATAAAAAACGTCTCAAAGCTGACGAAGCAAACTGTGGTCCTCCATCAGTTTTCAACAAAACAGGAACACCAGTACCTGAAAATATAGCCCTCAGTGACCGTATTAGATTGGATGCAGAAGCTATACCCTGGCACGAAGATACACAAGGCCATCCAGACAACCTGTCAATATAAACAAGATAAGTACGACCCATGACATGAAAATAATCCGCAGATACGGATTCAAAAACTCTACTTGGTAGATCTTCTTCTTGCCATAGAGGTTCATTTCTTTGATTTGGTAGAAGAGGATGGCATTTGATACAAGAAGAAACCATGTTCTCAATATCTCTGTCAATTTTAGGCCAGTAAACAGTCTGTCGCGCCCTCCTTTTTGTGCGGTCTATTCCCTGATGGCCATCGTGAAGACATTCAAGAGTTTCCCATCGAAGACTCTTGGGTATAAGAAGTCTTGCTCCATAAACAATTAGGTCATCATCTACAGCAAGCATATCACGTATATTCCAGAAAGGCCTGAGTTCTACTTCCAAATTATGGCAGTGTTCAGGAAAACCTTTCATTATAATTTTCCGAAGTGAATTGTATTCTGCATCTTGTTCAGCAGCAACGCTGCACCTTTTCCAGCGTTTTGTCCTTTAGGGGTGTCAGAAGTACACCATCTTCATGCATGTCAAGGGCATTCACAATTGCAACATGCAAAGGATCAGTGGATCCATCCTCATTCAAACAATTTTCTTCCGTAGGATCCTGAACTGGTGCACGCGATAAAGCATCTGGAATACAATGAATACTTCCTTCCGCCAGTGGACAGTAAAACTGAAATTACTTAGCTTCTCCTCATGCGTTGAAGTCTAGGGTTTTCAATTTCACCAAGTGACTTACTGTTAAGAATTGGTATCAGTGGTCTATGATCTACCACAACATCAAAATGAGGTAATCCAGCCAAGTAAGTATGACATTTCTGTATTGACCATAATACAGCTGTCATTTCCAGCTCTATCACAGAATATCTCGTTTCAACATCTGAAAGGAATCTTGAGCCACACTGCGTTAGTTTCCAGTCCGTTCCATGCTTTTGAAGTAAAACAAATCCCAAACCATGCAGTCGCGATGCATCTGTCTGCAACATGGTTGGCAAAGTTGCATCAAAATGTGCAAGTACAGGGGTGCAGTTAGTGCTTCCTTCACTCTCCCAAAAGACAAATCATGCTGTGTTGTCCAACACCATTCATTACGCTGCCTCAGTAAATCTCTGAGTGGTTGTGCTTCATGTGCAATTACTGAAGAAAAACTTCAAGCTGATTAACAAGTCCCATAAAAGATCGAAGATCTGTTATATTTTAATGGTACAGGAAAGTCTGCAATAGCCAAAACTTTGCGGGAATCAACTGTGTAGCCATGGCTCGAGATTTTATACCCACAAAAATCAACAACACGTTTTGCGAAGCAAATTTTCTGAGGATTAAGAGTTATCCCATACTCATCACATCTTTGCAAGATAGAAATAATATGGGCTAGATGATCCTTATAAGAATAATCGTATGCAAGAACATCATCAACTATCTTTACAGTTTGTGGTATATCACCAAGAGCTTGGTCTCCTCTTCGATTATATTCATCTCCTGAAGAAATAAGTCCCATTACCGCTCGCTTGAATTTATAGCGACCCCATGGGGTAATGAAACATGTGAGATCCTGGTCTTCTTCTGCAATCTTGACTTGGAAATATCCCATTTTTGCATCTAGTGTAGAGAACCACCTTGCCCCGGTGCTAATCGAAGCTACTGCATCATGTGGTGATCGTACAGGATAAGTGGGTCTACATACATACTTATTAAGCTTAGTCAGATCGACACACAATCTTACTCCATTTGGCTTCTTAGCAACAGGCACTATGGGATGACACCATTCTGTTGGATGCTCAACCTTACAGATAATATCTTTCTCCAAAAGTTCATCAAGCTGCTCCTTTATTTCCGACCTCCAGCTGTATGGTATAGTGCTTGGGGACTGTCACAGCAAATGGTCTCACATTCTCAGACAACTTTATATGCATGGGACCTCCATGCATCTCCCCTCAGTGTTTTTGTGGCACCAAATACCCGAGGAAATGCTGATACCAAAGCTGCAGCATGCTCTGCCCTTTCTTCTTCAGTTGGATCACGTTCATAAGGCCACCTTGGAAGTGCAACAGGAGTATGAACTACATTACAAGTATTGTCTTTTTTCTCTTTGTAGTCCTTTGAGCCCTTCTCTTCATCTGGATCTACAGACAGTCGTACGGGAAGAGAATTAATTTGAGCAGGAAAATCCTCCGGTAGAATTCCCAAAGCAATAGAATCAAACCAGCTTAATAACGCTCCCTTTACTTCTTTCACCACAGTTATTTCAGCTTGAGTTTGTCGATCACCAAGCGAAAGATGTGAAGTAAAAGCTCCCACACAGTTAAGGGTCTGATAACCAGCTGAACAAAGCTTTGCAATTTTAGAAGGTTCAAGCATATAGGGATATATACCAAGAGACCTCGCTACATTGAGGCCCATCACCGTTGCTTCTGCTCCCGAATCTGGTGTCCATAGTATAGAAGAGTTCCCTGCAGGATGGGTAATGTGAATCTGGACTTTCGGGGTTGCTTGAGAAATGGCACTGCTAACATACACATCACTTATGATCCTATGTACATCCCTGTTAAGTCTACCATTTGACTTTAGTTTCGAATCTTTACTCTTTTCAGCAAAGAGGGAGTTTCCTTTCCTGTTGACCTACACACAACAGCAAAATGTCCAATCTTTCCACATTGGGAACACTTTTTGTCCTTTGCCTTACAAACATTCATGTCAGAATGTCGATCTTTTCCACATCTAAAGCATTTTTCATTTTTATATAAACTGTTGGGTGCTTTCTTGTGGTCTCTTTTGTACCGTGAAACTTTTGATATACTCTGTGGGATCATTCCTCGTATTGTAGCGCTATTCTTATTAGCACTCTCAGAAGCTCGACAAATATCTACAGCCCTCTGCAAATTCAGGTCCTTCTCCTCTAGCATACGTTTTAGAGCTTGTTCATCACAAGTGCCAACAACAATACGGTCTCTCAATCTCTTGTCCATACATGAAAAACAAAAGTCACAGAATGCTGCAATTTCCCGGATACCACAAAGGAAATCGTCCAAACTCTCACCTATTTCTTGTTTCCTAAGGTAAAATTCTCTTCTGTCGACGATGATATTCCGTTGACCGCGCAAGTGACTTTCCATGGCATCAAGTATAGTTTCAAGATCTGCATCAGCCGAAAACGAGAGGCCATATCGTAATGTTCGTGTCCAGTCTTCATCTAAAAGAGAAGCGAGAACCGACCTTTGCTCAGCAGGCGTTAATGATTTGATTCCAGTCAGCATTGCATACCCTTCAAATTTATGCCGCCAAGCATCGAACTCCTTCAAAGAGACTGACGATGACAGGTGAGGTGCAGGTGTGGCACTATGGGGAGTTTTATACCGGTACTGCGAATCATTTTGCGTATTTTCAGCACCTCCACTTCGTAGACGATTTTCGTTGACATTTCCATTTTGCGCGCTCATCATGGTTTCTAACATCGTAGCTAAACGTTCTTCCCTCTTCTGAGCCATATCCGCTTGCTTCGCCAGCAGCTCCGTCAATTGTTGTAGTTGCTCTTCCATCGTGTCAATCAAATCTTAAATTTTGAATCACCTCTGACTACGATCATTCCACCAGCAGAACAGATCCTACTCACTGCGCATTGTTTGATCTCTTGTAGGCTGGCAAAGAAACACGAACAAAGATATGTCTCTTTAATAAGAGATTACTGTACAAACTGACGGCTAAACAGAGACTAACCATATTCGTTACATACATATAAAGAAAAGTATTTACAGAACTCTCGCTTGTTTATTTACATTCGAAACCAATTACCATTACAATATAATTATCGAACCACCCATTACATAACTAGTAAACAAATGAATATGGACATTTGGAGGTATATCACACACTGGTTACCTAGCAACGGCACCTACAGCTTATTGTGGAATCCGAACCACATTATGACGGGAAATGAATTTCTATCACCAGAAATAAATTCCTCTAATTCTTCATTGGCGGCGGAGAGTCGAACGCGGGCCAGCAGGGTGCTAGCCAAGAGCTCTACCCGCCTTCCCCAAATGAAGAACTATCTTTTGTAAAACAGATGGTGAAAACTTAGGGGGCAATCATCCGTTATGCGCTCCTCCAGGGAGTTCATGAAGATATTTTTAGAATGCATAAATACCCGTGGCATTTGTCTTTATATATATTCATCACGTTCCGTATTTTCGTGATTCAGTTACACACACATACAAACACACACACACACACACACACACACACACATATATATATATATATATATATATATATATATACACACACTGTATATCGTGTGTGCTCAGACACTTTTTGTTCAAAGTCTTCAACAGTATCACCGATGCTAGAAAAGAAAAGAAGGATTTGGCCACAAATATGAGTCATTTTGCGTAAACTGACGGGGACAGAAGACCAATTCAGTAATAATGAAAGAAACAAGATTTTAAGCTGCATGTTTATTGAAATTATGAATAAAATATCCACCCTTTGTAGAAATAAATAATAATCTGCTCTAAAAGCAAACCGATTACTGATAAAATAGTTCATTCGATTTATTCACTGAATACTTTATTTCTTTCTAAACAAAAGAATACAGAAAAAACCGTTATCAGAAGAGAAGGGGGAGAGGAAACGGGAAGCATAACCCTTAATTACTTTAATTATAAACTTATCAAGGCAAAAGCAGCAACTCATTCTTATTAGAGAAATATTAATTATAAGAACAATTACAGTCTAATATATGCAATGATGACGAATCAATCAGTAACTAATGAAGCATGGAATATATGAAGTGACAAAGGACGCCATTAAATTTCAATTTCACTTTTACTCGTTGGGGTTCATCTTCAAAGTACAAATCCATTAATCAGGAAAAGTTGTTGGTGCGACGCAATTGCTTTTAGCATTCTCAGGATTCCCGTTTAATCTCCGAATGAGACGAGATGCGGCTGAGAAATAATAAATGTGGTTCCTACTCGGTACGCTTCTTTTTAATGATATCCTTAGTCATATCGGCCGAGGGGAAAAAAATCCCCATTTGCCAGAACAAAATTCTGGGACATTTTTCACCAACTGTCGAATTCCGGTTCGCCAGATGGTTGCAAAGGGAAATTTTCCCATTATTTAATATTCAACGGCCATTTGCAGAGGCACGCTGAGAGTGGTTAACGGATACACCTGGGTTCCCGATCAGTGTAACGGTACACCATTCAATATATAGATAGGAGTAGTTTTGTCCAACGTATTCGCCATGTTTAGTAATATACTGTGTCAGTACTAGTGCAAATAATAGGATATTCTTTTTTCTCTTTATGTATCTGCAAAATTTTGAGTTTAAAGAGCTGTTTAAAACTGTCTGAAATCTCAGAACAGCGTTGTGTGTTTCACTCCTACGCGAGAGGTTGCTGATTAAAATGTTCATTGCGTATCAAACTTATCTTTGAGACCTCGGTCCCTTTTTTACTATTTTCGAATATAAAAGATAGAGTAAACATATTCTGTGCCTCCGAAATACAGTCTTCATTAAATATTAAAAATTCTCTTTAATCTAAATTGGACATTATCCCTCCCGAATCATAGAAATCTGAAACAGTGCAAAACGCAACTGAAGACTGATGATCATAAATGACAAGTTAAATGATCTAAAATCTCCAGTCATGATACTTCTGGAATTTTACTTCAAGAAACGATGAATATTTACAGCGAGAAACGACGTTTTTATGCCAGAGCAAGAATAGGCCATGTTTATGCCTAATACATAGTTTATTCGAAAACTTTTCGAAATATTGAGCGAGTGTCCTTTCCGCGTCGACAGTGTGATTCCCATTTGCAATTTTTTCTCTATTTGACTTATTTATTCAATTTCCGAAACAAAACTTCTGGCATTTATCACACGAACTGGCAAGCTAGGTAAACGTTTACTCATCTCACCAGATAAAAGTATCGAATACATCAAAACACCTTCTTTTAAGTATTCTTTATTAAATATATACACGATATGAGAATGAATCGTTCTGAATACATCACGTCTCTGATTCTTCAAACCTGGGACTTTGTCTTCCATGAAAAAATCCCGGTGTTGTCTCATCCTATAAAGGATTCTTCCATTAATGTCTTTTCTTTTGTAATGTAATCAGGTAACCTGTTCATACAGTTTTCCATTTATTAAAACGTATCGATTCTTTGAAATGAATCCACAGTCCATTATTTTGCTCCTGTCATTATTTTGATCGTTCATATGTAAAGTTGCATGGGAGTGATTGCAACTTGGGAATTGCTAAAGCTGCTAAAAAACTAAGTGATTTCTTGTGACGCCATAGATGATTCGTTTCGTGATGATACCTAGAATATGAGATTCGCCTCAGAAGAGTAATGCTCTCGTATTTGGATGCTTCACCGTTTGCGTCAATTATCTTCCATATTTATAGACACTAAATAAATGTTTGGATTATAATTCCAGGATCGAGCAGGTTCGTAAAAAAAGATACACGAGGAAGAAAAGTGAAATTACAGAGAAAATGAAAAAAATAAACGAATATTTTTCTTCCATGTCAGAATTCGCCAAATAAACGACCCCGCCCTTCCTCTTCCCGTGATCCGCATTACATGCGTCACACTGCTGTGTCTCTGGCTCTTCCTGTGCGTATTAATACGTTGAGCTCGAGAGTACAGTCCTTCTTTCCTTGTTGCGACCTGGACTTCCCATATCACTCCATGGAAATCAGAAATGCTCGCTGAATTTACATATCTATATAGGAAGATAGATAGATGCATTGATAGAAATCTTACCGAGAGGTCCGTCACCTATAAAATAAATCATAAAAGTTCATTAATAATAATAATTACAGGTAAATGACATTTCGATTAAATGTCTTGTCAATTTTGTTATGCGCGTAACACACTTCTAATCGCAAAAGTTCTAAATGTTCCACTTTATGCTAGAAGCTTACGTAACATGTTAATTTCTCCCTTCGCCTCAACGTTTAAGAAAAGAGGAAGGCTCAACTTCTGTTTACCCTAGGTAAGGCAAGGCGAGCGTCTTTGAAGAGACCTGAAGGAGCACTTGTTGACAAACACACTCCCCGAAGGCGGCAAGGACGCAAGGCATTCTGGCTTTAGGTTGCTCTTAGACAAAGAAGCGAGGAAAAGAAACAAGCAAAACACAAACCTTGGGAGTCAACAAAAATTTTCCTCTACTGTTTTTAAGACGAGATGTGTTTTGTTCCTGCTTCGCCAGAAGGTAAGATTATGTTTATTCCCGGGTACGTGTTAACATATGTACAAGAGGGCTAGAACAAACAGACAAACATCAAGTGTATACGCAATGCACAGCTTATTGTAACCTTGTCCAGGTAGGAGAGTAAACGTTAATGATCTTCACGTCTCGTTAGATTATCAAGTATTTCCTTCAGTAATTTATGTAAAATCTGCCCATGGTATTATCCGAATATATCAGATCGCTTACTATTACAAATAAAAAAAATTTGATGCATGTAAGACTCTGAGTTGAATAAGTAATACATGAGCAATACCTGACGAGTATCTATGCAACGTGGCTACCGCAAGAATATCGTCATAAAGAACCCAAGGCGTGATACCTGTAGAGTACAGGTTTTTATGGCTAAATCCATCCACTAGCTTTGCTTACTTACTGAGCATGCACGCATGTCAGATGAAGTTAAGTAGTATTCTGCATCTCATAATATATATATATATATATATATATATATATATATATATATATATAATATAATATATATATATATATATATATATATATATATATATATATATATATATATATATATATATATATATATATACTTACTGGTTTCCTTGTTCAGGGGTCCAATCTGGGGTCTAGCTCTTGAATAGGGGAACTTGAGGAAATCTGACTGCAATTTCTAGGTCAAGTAGGAATCGTATAAGAAAAAAAAAAAAAACAGTCGGGCTTAGGGCCGTAATTCAACAAGCGGCTTTACAGATAAACACTTTGGGTTCACTTTAAATGGAATATATTTACAATTAAACACGTCAATCAGAAGACTGGGGAAAGGTAGGCAGATCCAACATGGATGCCACGTGGTTAGTTATCTTATCATTGGTTAAAACTGAATAGTCTATGAATAATCCTCTTTAGAGGGATACTGAAGAATTGATTGCAGTGGCCTTTTCACTGCAAGAAGCACAAGCCAAGTTGATGGTCCCACAGCCAATGTACCGTCTGCAATTTGATAATGCCAGCGGTTACACAAGGACAATTATAACGATCTCAGGGGAACCGAGGGATGCACGGAAGGTGAGAAGATAACTCTGTTCTGGTACGATATACTTGCATTAAAATCCACACTGATCTAAATGAGTAGGTCTTTGTGGTAACTCGCACTTCAGAAAAGAAAAATGAAAGTGGAGTTGGAGGTTAAAGATACGTGACCGTTGAAAAAACCTCTATTTAGGACGTTACCTTATAGCGGAGCGATGGAGGGGCCTGTCAAATTTCACCAGTTCCGGAAGGGTGATTTTAAAGGGAAAATGCACAGGTAATGCTACTGGGTGGTCTGAGAGGTGATCACGTGGATCGGGACAGCTCAATAAAGGAGCTATGCAAGGGACTTGGGTGTGGGTCTGCTACCGGGGTGTTCTGAGCGCGATCACCGCAGTTCCTTCCCCTATATGACCTCGGGGGCTTATTTTCTTGCTCCTCCCAGAGGTCAGTCATTGCAAGAATGGTGGCCGTGCCCTTGTTTTCTATGTTAGGATCTTTCCCAAATCCTGTGACTTCTGGCAACCCATGTTCACCAGTTTTTATGGGGAACTCAACCGTTCTGGCGGATTTTCGGCAGGCTTCGTTTTCATTCGCCTCTTATCTGAAAAGAGGTCATTCAAGCAATCACCAGGCCTTTAGAAAAGATAAGCAGATGCACCAAAAGGGGAGCATGGAGAGAAATTTTCTTAGGGGCCGAGTTTCTCACGCCCTCCTCATTTAAATAGCAGTGCCAAATTACGTTATTTGGGGGAGTGGAACACAGTTTAGAGGTTTGGGTTTGCTTTCAGAAGTGGATTCCTTGACAATATATATAATATATATATATATATATATATATATATATATATATATATATATATATATATATATATATATATATATATATATATATATATATATATATATATATACTGTATATGGCTCCTTGAAAATGGAAAATTTCAGATAAAAATGTTCATACACAAAGAGAGGCAATCCACATAAAGGATGGATAATTTCAGGCTCTTAAAAATCACTGCTTTGAAATCACCGGCTTTAATTCATAATCAAATTACTGGCACAAGGTTTTGAGAGTGGAGTTTCGTTTCTTATTTTCTGTTTAATATTTTTGATAAAATAAAGTTATAATAGTTTTTTTTTATTTATATTTATCATTTCGTTTAGAATTACTAATTTTATTACGGCTGTACTAGTGGATACATGAAGAGCAGCATGATTTTAGCTTGATATTCAAGAAGGGGAGTCCCAAGGAAAGCGTCGTTGTCATGAACTCAGAGACTTGGAAAAACTTGCCATAAATCTCAAATTTCATTAATGACTGAAGACTGTTATGAACGGAACATGCAGTGTGCAGAAAGGACAACCGGATGCCACAGTTGCCAACGGAAGGTGCACAGTTGATGGAAGATGACTAGCAAGTAGACCCCGGACACGATGTAAAACTAAATGGGGAGCTTTCATGCACTGGTGCTGAGATTAGTATGATAACTAGACAGACAGGCAATAAAAAATAGTGTGGTGCAGGAGCAAGTGAGAGAGCAGTCATCTTTAACAGCAATTTGACCATCAAATTAATTTTTGATATTCCCCAAAAATGTATCATAGCCCTGATTGGTTACTGTGTGTCTGCCTTCCCTCTACATGTCTCTGGGGAAGTGGCGTCCTTCCTTTTATCATTAACGGACACAAAACGATGTACTTTTCTAGCTACGAATTCCTAACTATTGGAAATTGCATGGATGTATCAAAACTGCTTTACTCCATAATTGGGCAACCAGGAGAGAGGGACTACAGGGAGCTTGCTTGGTTTGCACCTTTAAACACCAATGATCATCAGAAAAATTGACAGGTTATAGAAAATACAAAGGAATTTTTGTTATTCTTCGTTCTTGGATTACATCAACATCACGCGAGATATGGTCAAGAACAGTAAAAGAGACTTCTGTAAATAAGAAAGAATTGCAGATAAATACATAAGAAAACTCCTAAATACGGGAATAAATCCCAAGAGGAAAAGTGAATGCTGAAAACCAGGCAAGTAAAATTGGCAGACGAAAAATAAAAAATTCAATATTTTGGCTCAACATGTCACGTGCAGGTTTGCAGGATATGCATATTTCCCGGAAAAACATTTTGAATGTCCATTCGACGCGAACCTGTGAATTAGGGCCTCGCTTTTCTTGATGGAGGATTTGATAATACTTCACTCGCGTTTCTTTCTCATCTTGCAGTGACAAAGAAAATTCCTCCAGTCAATCACTGTAACTGACTTGAAGATTCGGCTATCTTAAGCCTTCGCTCGTAACACATAATTTTTTCTCTCCTAACTCTTAACTACTTTTTTTGTTCGTTATAACGTGGAGATACTAAGGATCGGGTTATCAAGGTTTAACTCCAGGTTGGAGTCGTATCGCTTACTCTGGAGTCTTATTCGTCCATGTATCTTCAAATATACATATATATATACATGTATATTATATATATACATGTGTATATACATACATACATACATCTATCTCTGCTCACTAGTTCTTCCTCTTCCTAAGTCCGCCAATACTTCAAGGTTATATAAAATTTCACTGACCTATTGTCCTCCATGTTACCTCATGTCCAAGACATCTCAAATACCCCTTATCCACCCCAATTGCTATGCTAACCATCTTTCGACTTCATTGTATCCTAAGACTTCTCACGCTTTATTTTTTTCTCTACATATGATATCTTCACAATTCGTCACAGGGTCTTCAATCTTTTTACTTTCATTTTCATTTAACATCTCAACTTTGCTTTCACAAAGGAGTTGGTTCAACCAATTACTGTATCTCACGTTGTCTTTAATCAGATTAGATGCATGTTGCTGTGATTTGCAAAACGGCATTCGCATCTCCCCCGCTCTCCAAAACGTTGGCCCGTCAACACTGTATAACAAATAGTTAACCTGTTTAATAAACCAATGTTAACTACCCCCAGCTTATCATTAAGAACCCGTAACAAAAATCTAACACCGGATATCAAATACAGAGAAAATTATAAGCATTAAAAGCTGAAAGAGAAATTTACAAATCGTTGAGAGACTCAACAGCGAAAAGAAGAAAGGAAGAAATATGTTACGTTTTCCAGAGTTTCTGAGAGAAGTTGGTGGATCGGGAATGGGTGGGTTGCGGGGGCCGGTGAAGGGCTAGGAACTTTGTCGAATTGGGGATGGGGGGAAGGCGGGTAGGCAGGTGGGTTGAAGCTGGGGGGAGCTCTGGGAGGCGGGTGGGTTGTGACAGGGAGGGGAGGGGAGGGGAGGGTGTTGCGGCAACCTCGTCAAAGGGCTCTTTCGTATTCCAGTGTTTGAGACTCCCGAGGTCATAAAATAAGCAGTAAGGAGGGTGAGTGAGTGTGATATATGACCGGGCGTTATTATATGCACATCTTTTATACCGCTTCCCTCCACCCCTAGGGTCATGTTGCGGACAGAAATAAAATCACCAGCGGGGAAGGACGCTAAATGTTAAGTGAGAGCTGCTTGGGGTTTTTATTAATGTTTTTACATCACTTTATTTTTAATTAGGCCACTTGGTATTGCCAGCAATTCGAAAAAAATATGTAATTCTGCGCTGGCAAGCAATGAATCGGATCTTATCCTATTAAAGTTTTACAACTAAGAACTAACTGACTCTTAGTATTTTGTTTATCTGCTCGTAATCTTTATTTGTAGAAATTCATATACACCAACTAGATGAAAGTTATGAAGAACAGATTTACAACAACTTTTGTCTTTTCTCCCCAATTTGCGAGACAATTCCTAGCTGTTTATTACTTACTTTATGAAAACCGGTATTTATCGCCCTTAATTCCATCATAACTTTGACGATAAAAGCCTCGTGTGTTTGAGCGAATGGAAGGATGAAAAACGGGGGGGGGGGGAGAAGCTTGGGCCGGTTAAGCGATTCCTTATATCCGACGCCAAGGAGAGAAACCATCAAGAACTCTCTTCAAAAATCGAAAGATTGATGCTTTAAACTTCGCACACTTTTCTCTCTGAGCACCGAGAATTAATTAAAGTTTTGATTTCCGCGTGATTTATGTATATTTGGAACTTCACAAACGTAAGATTCAAGGCATTGGGAGCCCCACAGTTAAGGCCCCGAGATTTATTAATCGTAACGTCACAGGGTTCAGAACGCAGACTCATTTTGAAATCCCTTGAATTTTAGTCGTCTCGACGCCTGATGTGTAAATTGTTTGCAATTTCGCGGCGTATAGGGCTGACACTCGGGAAGCGCATATGAAATATTGCTAGTTTTTAGCCAGATGTTAACTATCTTAGGTGTCTTCAATATTTGTGGCCTTGAGGAGTACCGCTTTGAATTTTTCTTTTATAAAATTCTTGTATTTTTGCCTTATCTCATGATCATCAGTTATGTTCTCGTATAAGTTCACTTCATTTTATATTTGGCAGTCTCGGTAACTGCTAATTGACATTAATATGTATGTTATGAAATTTACCAAAGCACTCTTTCCTAATTAAAGTAATGCTTCTTAAGTCCCTCTTCAAAAAATTGGTAAAGTACGTTCAAATAACTCTGATCTTCGGAAGCTTTCTGACGATTCCTTTTATTTTTACCGCGATGTTCTATGTTTAAGAGTACTTAATGTAGCTTCTTTTCACCTGCATATTCGAAACAACGCTACAACTTTACCAAGAAAAATTCTTACGGTCATTATATAGTATGACACGTGGAGTAATCAATAAACGGGAAAGAGTATTTCTCTGTAGCTGTCAATATCCTCACCAACGTCTGTCAGTCATATAGTGTAAATAGAAGATGGGGGAATGAAGAGAGGGGGAAAGCGTATCCCCACAACCAATGCCTCATCTTGTCCCCCGTTGCCATGGGAACCAAATTTGCTAGCATACTGGCGGCAAATCTTTTAAATAACACAACAAAAATATATTTCCAGATGCTATTAAATGAATACTTTAATTCCTGTGTGGAGAAGAGCAATGATGGCTATTAATTTCCTGATGATTCGCCAAAGGCATCAATACCTCGGGAGATATTATAAGCATACGAGCAGATATTGATGGATGATAGGTTAAATATTCAGAATCCGTACTCAGGACCAAATGTCTACTATATATATATATAAACTGACAAACACAGAATTGACGCACATTATATATATATATATATATATATATATATATATATATATATATATATATATATATATATATATGTATATGTATATGTATATGTATATATATATATATATATATATATATATATATATATATATATATATATATATATATATATATAGGTGATATAATATTTATAACCATTTTGTAAGTGTTTGTAATGTCTCTGTGAAAATTTTTGATTTTTTGCTTGCAAGATTCGTCATTTGTTGTGAAGACATGATTTTTAAAATGTCTTTTCTTACAGATATGTTGTGTGTTATGCAAACTTATGATTCTGTGGGATAATTTTTCCCCTTTTGTTTAATCTTTTGAAATTGTATTTTAAAAACTTATCAGGTCCCTACATCCTGTCTGCCGAGAGAGAGAGAATGGAGGCTAACCTCCGTGTTTGATCAGGTGCTTTGGGTCAAAACGCATCCACTTTTGGTTATCATGATGAGCTGTCAGCCAATCTGCGAGTTAATGGTTACATCTTTAGTCCTGTGTGCTTATTCCGTCTGTATTAACTCTGCCTATGCCTATTCTGTTCATAATTTAAGAAAGAGAAATAGAGAAATAGCAAATAAGTGCTGTTGTTTCGTATCTAATGTTTGCCCAGCTGCCCCAGGCTGACAAATGATTTTGTAAACCCTGAACCAAGTGTCAATCACATGAGATAACATTTCACTTCAAAGCGATCATGTGTACGAGTATACTTCTATACGTGTGTGTAGGTGTATTCATACATGTGTATTCTCTGTGAACACCCTATGTGTATTCTCAGCCTACGAAACTTAAAATCCAGTGTCTTCTTAGAGACAGATCAGTCTACTGGCAAGGGTCATTAGAGGCAGAACCAGACCCCTCTCTCTCCCTCTCTCTCTCTCGATAGTCCCGATATTATAATGGGAATAACAGAAAATATTCATTGCAAAGCTCTCTTAAACTCACCCCAGGAGTGTGTTAATTTTGTAGAAGGGTTCAGGAATTAATATTTTGTACAAGTGTTGAAGAGGAGATATATATTGGTGTAATGTTTACTAAAGGTAATGTGGTGAATATTGAGTTTTGTTAATATTCTTGGTAAAAGAGAAATGTTGTGTTTGAAAGAGTCATAGAAAGACGTGAAGCTAACTTTTCTTTTTATAAGGAAAAGTTATATAAAAGATTGATGTAAATTTTTAAACACATTATTGGTGATTGTGGTGTTTTCATTTTTGTGTATCGCATTTTTATATGTCTGTGCTATCATATTATTGTGATTTTATTGTTGCCGTGTTTTGCTGGTAATTTCTTAGCATTTTGTTAGTGCCTACCTGTTACAGAGATTTTTGGAGAATGTTATGTGGATTTCAATCAGTAATATTTTGGTGACTGTTTGTAATTGTTGAAACAGGTAAAAGCTTGGCACTTAAGTGATAGTTAATTGTTTGATTCTTACATAATCATATTGTTTTCTTGATAAAGCAAAGTTTTGTGAATTAAACTTGATTAAGAGATACTTAAATCTTACACTGTTGTCAATTAATGGTAAATCTTTTGAGATTGTAAATTTTACATATAACTTTTGAACTTAGAAATAAACCTGTTTGTTTAAAGTTTTTAAAACATAGCGTTTCATTTTGATTACCAGTACTTACAGACATTAATGAGTGTGTATAAGGTAAGTGATATTCCTGTTTGTTCACCTAAGACTTATCTAGGTAAAACAGAACCAGAGAGACAGCTACAGTGCTGGTTGAAGTGAAACTCATATTCCACTAATCTGGATATAACTTAGTAATTGTTACCTCATCCATAACTTGATAAAGTTACATTGATTTTCTCCAGAGATAAGTAAGTTTGTGAGATCATTGTACCTTTAGTGATTCAGTCGAAGCTTTGTTATGAGGTTTCATGTATCTGGTCGATGTGAGGTAACTTTTGGTATTATCATTTGTACAACAGATTTGTTGACCTATTTGTGTAATAACCAGGTGCTTGATCACTTCGTAACAATATATATATTATATATGTGTTAAAGGGGTCTATGTCGAACCTTGACAAAAAGCCCTTGGGCTTACCTGAGTCAGTTGGTATCTCGTCAACAGCAGCCGAGATCATTCTCTCTCTCTCTCTCTCTCTCTCTCTCTCTCTCTCTCTCTCTCTCTCTCTCTCTCTCTCATTTACCTATTCTGTCTAAGGTGTGTAAATGAAATCCTAAACTACAGAAATAGAGTTTATTAAGTAAGCTTGATAACAAATCATGTAAAATGAATTAAGGAAGATAAATACTAAACCCATAGAGCATTTCAGCAAAGCAAAGAAAATAACTGCAAAACGCAATGATATTTGGGGATTATTTCTTGTCTTCCACCGTGTCTCTAAGCTAACCCCCATTTCAAGGAAGTCTGTTACACACAACTTCCAAAGTAATTTCTGTCACTGCTCCATAAAAAAAAAACACCACTTTCCCCATCGGCCATTTTAAATGCTCGCTTAACCAGGAGCATATCCTCCCCAATCAATCAATGGTCCATTGAAATAATCCTGGGGAAAAACGGAACTATCTCTATTAGACCCCAGTTTATAAACACATCAAAACACATGAGATAAATGGTAAACGATAATAAAAAATGTAACTCAGTCTGCAAAGGGAAGTTCATAAAAGTTAGTCATTTTCCAAAGACTCTACTCACTCTTAAGCGAATGGGAATTTGGACTCCCAGCGAGTCCAACACGTCCTTTTTGCTTGGCCCAGCACATCACAGTCAACAAGCTTATGTGCACCAAGCGTTTTTGTAAACGAACATATGCACGTATATTTCCATTTTACACACCCACAAGTCTGATTGTATCCAAACCAAAACGTTCCATGGTTTAGCAACGGAAATTGCCATCACTGGCATGTGATGCTGTATCTAAGCACCCTGTCGAACAGTGTTCAGGTCATCGATTGAACAATCGCTGGATCTCAAAAGTGACTGAACTCCAGGCTCTGAATAAAGACTGAAGACACATCTGCCTAACAGATAGATAGACAGATAGATAGATAGACAGATGGATAGATAGACAGATAGATTGATTTAAAGTCTCAATAAAAAGATGGTCTCTGTAAATACTTCTATTGACTGCAGTAGGAAATTGAATATGAGAGAAAATATACCAAAATTTGTATATGTACTGTATTACATAAATGTAGATATATATATATATATATATATATATATATATATATATATATATATATATATATATATATATATTATATTTTCTTTCTATTGAAGCCAATAGCTTTCTTTGCAGCGACTATCATTATATATAGACCTTGAATTAGTCTACATTCAGTTTTCCTATTCAGGTACCCTTCACTGGAATGAAGAGAGATTATGTTCAGTTGCTTCTATTTCCTTTGTATATATAGCAGACGGACCATTTCCTCTCCTATCAGCGGAGTCTTCAGACTACTTGCAAACTGACATGAACAATTTTCTATTATAAATTGCGGACCTTTATATATATATATATATATATATATATATATATATATATATATATATATATATATATATGAATTTAAATATATACATATATATATATAATGTTATAAAATCAGGCCCTCTGTCAATTTAAAAATATAATAGCTTTTAAAAAAACACACTCCCCAACTTAACTGAAGGTGCAAGTGCGACAGGGTAGTTTTCCAGCCAAAGTTGGCAGGAAAGGCCCCAGGCCTGCTTTCTTCCTTACTGTAAATGCCTTTCATGGTTTCGCCGCTTTATCCGCCTCACTATTTTCTCCCTTATACTGGTCGCAAAATATCTCTCTTCCCAAACAATACCAATGAAGACGAGATTGAACTGACCACCAGCTCAGTCACGTGACCCAAGACAGGGGTCAAACAGTGCTCTGAGAAAGGAAAGGGAGGCGGACTTTGGCGAGACATCAAGCAGGCAACATTTCCCTCGCAGCTGGGATAGCATTCCCACTTTGTGGAGCCGGGTCCCCTTTTTCCCCTACGAAGATACCGTGCCCCGAATTCCGACTGCAGTGAGGGCATCCATACAAGTGCCACTGGGCTTCATCCTTGCTCTCTAATTACGAGAGCAGTTCTTATGTAATCCTGAACAATCAAAAATGCGTAATCATTCCGAATTATGTAAAACTTATATTGACAGCAAGAATTTTTCCATCTTGGGCCAAGTGCAGAACAACAACGACTTAACCCTCCTAGAATCCATAATTATCAAAAAGACTGTACCGTCGTTAAATACTCAATCGTCGTCAGTAAAATTGTTTATAGCCTAGTTTGGGCAACTGGTTTTCCCCACTCTGTTTTTATTTATTTATGTTAGTCTTGCTCTTTCTTTCATATATGTTTTAAGATTTTAGTGAACTCCTTTTACTTATAATTGACTTGCCTTGAAATGAGGTGTTTTGTTTGAAATGTTTTTACTTCATAAAGAGCTGGTGCCATTGCATATCTCCATAAATTAATTTGTTATTAATATTCGCAAATTATATTTTATAGCCTTGAAAATGCGACTTGGAATTCGTCGCGAAACGTCGGCATTGAAAATAAACTGTTAGAGGATGAGGATGCCTTTCCCTATTACTTCCTTCGTGATGTATAATATATATATATATATATATATATATATATATATATATATATATATATATATATATATGTATTTATATATATATACATATATGTATGTATGTATGTATATATATATATATATATATATATGTATATACATGTATGTATATACATGTATGTATATATATATATATATATATATACATATATATATACTGTATATATATATATATATATATATATATATATATATATATATATAGAAGGACAGGGTGACAAGGAGATAGCCGGTCATCAAAAGGTGATACATTTATTGCCGACGCGTTTCGTAACAACATAGTTACATCATCAAGGCTAAAAGAGAAAACAACACAAATTAAAAACACATGGAATATAACTTTGACTTTAAGAGTCTCAACAAATTATACCAAACTTACATTAAAACAAAACAAGATTTAAAAAGCACCTGCTAGACTAAAGGCTGAAGGTTTTATGATTCGGAAAGGAGGGAGAAGCAGCGAAGAAAAAACGGCTCAAGCCAGAAACAACTGTATAGAGGTGGTGTGATTGTTCAACTTGGGCACTAACTGCTTAATAAATAATGACTCTAAGATAAGCAGTTCATTGTAAACGGCTTGTTTGGCCCAAGACAGAGAAGTCAGAATAGTTAATGCTGGTGTTACAAATTTTTGTGTGATTTCTGATATTAGAAAATTCGGGATTGGACAATCTGCAGCCAGTACGATGGCTGACACCATTATGTGAATCAGCTCTGACCTTGACCAATCGCTTAGTCGAACCTATGTCCTTCTATGTGCTGTGGCCCACTTGCGCCAACGTATTCTGTCTTATATATATATATATATATATATATATATATATATATATATATATATATATATATATATATATATATATATATATATATATATATATATATATATATATATATATATATATACATGCAACTGTTTGTGTATATAAAATGGCTGCAATAGATATATGAAAATAAAGATACTGGAGAATATATTGTATAATAATATACACTGAAGACTGCTGCCATCCAGAGGCCATATGTTTATTGTTATCATTAAAACAGTCTTACCAGACCACTGAGCTGATTATCAGCTCTCACGATTAATTAATAATTCAACCTGAAGAAAAGTTTCAAATCTACATAAAACAACAAAAAAAATATTTAAGTGACAAAGAGCACATTACATCTTAAATGAAAAAGAAAAAAAAAAATAGAAAATCTGCTAACAGCAGAATTTGTAACTTTACAATCCTTGAAAAACGAATGTACAGGAAAAAAAAAGGTAAGCTAACACCACTCGAGTGGGATATTTGGACTTTATAAAAGTAGGCCTAAACGACAATCACCCATGAGTGTTCTAGAGATAATCCTTGACGTAAAAATTGAAGCGAAAGCAAAGAAAAACTGAAAAAAAAAACATTTATAATGTAAATTACGTTTAGAGAAGAATGAAGCAAATAAAAAAAAGAATAAAAAAATGAAATAAAAAGCAGCCGTTCCAGATACGGCTTTGGCAGGAATCCGTCTCTTTTATGAACCCAATTGCGATGGACTTAATTCTCCTCCCCGCCGTTCGTTACCCGAATCCGACCCGCTCTCTATTGGCCAAATTACTCTCTTATTTTGTCAATCACCCAACGGGAAAGGGAAGCACCGATGCCGTTCGGTCATTTGGAATAGGATATTCTTTTTTTTTAAAAAGGTTAAGGTGGTTGTAATTGGCATTCCTTTACTCAACCGGAAGACGAAAGGAGGTATAGTGAGAGTAAGGAAAAGCGTTCTTTGAAACGCGTGTATTTTCGAGACTCGCCTGAGAGCAACATCATGTGCTCATTCATTTCTCGTCATAATGTGGTTCGGATTCCACAATAAGCTGTAGGTCCCGTTGCTAAGAAACCAGTAGGTTCTTAGCCACGTAAAAATGAGTCTAATCCTTCGGGCCAGCCCTAGGAGAGCTGTTAACCAGCTCAGTGGTCTGGTTAAACTAAGATATACTTAACTTTTTTCCACCTAGTATCTACATTATATTGCTTATATGACGTGCTGGCATGGGTTCCGAATGATGTTTCTTTCGGTAATCCTCATTTTTTTCTATCCTAACTCATTGCGACAAACGACAGAAAGATGAGAGTTGAAAAATAAAGAAGCTGAAATAACAATGTACATAGACGTGAAACCCATTTCATTTCTCTGACGTTTGCGTCGATGACAAACAGAGACGACTTTCTTGTGTATTGTATCATAACGATAAAGGAATCAGGTCGTTAGCACGGTGAAAATCAGAAAATGGAGCCACATTGTTTATCCTGTTGTACGTACTGAAAGTGATGGCAAAAGGCACCTGGGACTGGCCATTACCGCGGTGGTGCTGCTGAAGACGTTTGAAGTTCAGGTGCCACAGATTTCCGCTTTCCACTTCCCAGCTATAATGAGCATTCGTACAATTCACTGACGTCTTTGAAGAGGATCCAGGAACTGGGATCCGCCTCCTTTGACATCATTCTTCTTTATTTGCCTTTCAATACGGGCATGGCTAATGAAGAGGTTCTAAGACCTCATTCTTGGATGAAAACTCGGAAATAGCTAGGGGCTACAATCTATCATGGTGGTTTTGTCATTACACAAGAAGACATTTATGTCTATCCGCAATGTAGTAGTAACTTTTACACTCTTTTTAAATGTGCGTTTTAAGGTTGAATATGAAATCAACAACAAAAATAACAGTAACAATAATGGCATGAAATGTTGTATAATGTGTACCTATACATGTTTTTTGGTGTTAACACACCGACCACAATGCAGCCATCACTCTACAACCGCAATTATATTTAACGATATTTCTCTTTGAGCAGTGGATGTCAAGATCATTCCAATGACAGGGCACTAATATTTTTGACTTGCTAAACGCCAACAGATGTAATTTATGGCAGTGCGTTCAAAAAACAAAATAACACAATCAAAAGTTTACAATGGCAAGTTGAACCTAAAAACAAAAATGTTTCAACTTTGACGTATACTAAATATTTGTCTAACTAAAAACAGAAATATGTAATTTTTGGCGTGGAAACGGGAAAAAAATTTCTTTTCCATTGAAATATAGTTTATTGCTATTTATACAGTTATTACATGATAAGATATAAGTTCAGTATGAAAAATTATGATTCTCTATAGAAAACTTTCTGACGAAAATATTTCTTTGATCAGCCCGTGTAAAGTTTTTCATGCTATAAAAACCATTTTAGCATCATTTGAAAGCCGAGTAACCTTAATTCTTATCAGTATAATTCAAACGGCAAAATATCGAAAATAGATCGTGAAGAGGAAACTAAAAGTTAAGTGAAATTCAGAAAGTCTATGATGTGTCGGAGGATATATTAAATAAAATGAAACGGTAGAGATAGAAAACTTTTGCACGGCGTCAAAAGCTGATCAATTGCCTCTCCAGTGACATATATACTGAAGTTTCTTGTTGCTTATTCCACTCATGGTACAGTAAAGCACATTGCCGTTCTTTTAGACGGCATCGATACAATGTAAGTGCTTCTTAGAAAATACAATACAAATGCAAGCGACGTTGTCGGCAAATTCATTGTTCCTGCCAACAACACCAACCAATACAGCTACGACAGAAGAACTCACAAGTTGCCTCCTCCCCGCCTCCAACTAATAAAAGGAATTATAGGTGGCAATTCACTACAGAAAGATTTAAATTTACTTAAAGGCAACTTAAGGGCATAACAATAGGAACAGCACCTACTAAAAAATACGCGGCTATTGGACCCACTACTTCTTTTGCTTTTATTTACCCAGCCCCTGAAAAGAAATATGACACAGAAAACATGCACAAGCAGAAAAAAAGCTCACATGCAAATAATCAAAAGCAGAGAAGGATTGAAGGCCTGAAGATTTACACTAGTCCAGTGATTCTTAAACTGGGGGCGCGCCCCCCTAGGGGAGCGCCAGAAGCTTCCAAGGGGAGCACAAGCAGAGTTGCCAGATGGTGCCAATTATTTTTTTAATTTGTGATGTTACTTACAAAATCGCCAAAAACGTTATCACTGCTTCCATACATTTTCTAATCATTATCTCAAAACATGCCAAAAATTCAAAATATATGTCAATTTTAATTTTAAATCTTGTTTAAGAATTGCCTTTTATTGTTATGATAAGCATAATGGCATACAAATAGACAACATATTGTTTATAGATTATAGTTGGCAAAAATTTCAGGGGTGGGGGTCTATACATAATGCAGAGGGGGGCGCAAGGCAAAAAAGTTTAAGAACCACTGCACTAGTCCGTGAGCAATGTCAAATAATTGTAGCTTCGGAGCTATGTATGATAGAATGAATCTCTTAAAAACATTTGCAAGCCTTATGCGTCTAGGTATTTGTTTTCACTCCAAAAATCGATTACTGTTCTTCTTAATTACCATTATTTATACTTTACTGAATTTTCAGAACGGCTGTTTTCTTTTCAGGATTGTTACTGACCCGTGGCTTCCCTAAATGAGAGAGTAACCTGCGTTCTTTGTTTAACTGGGCTAAAATCTGTCACTGTGCACTAATAAGATTTAGAAAGAAGATTTCTTGCGCCTTCTGATCATTAGATTTGAAAAGAAATAAGATTTATGTCAACCTCCAATACTCTCGTTGACTCACATAAATAAAAAAAAAATCAATATGATGTCTTAGGTCTGTCCACAACTTGGAACCTTGAGAGCTAAAATACTTGGGAACTTACCTATCTCAGAATAGCTACACTCATTATTTCTTTCCTTACGCATCACCAAAGAAGTCCATAAAATCATATTTAATTTACTGCTTCTCAAATAAATGTTCACTTCTTTCTTTAATGTTAAACTACAAAGGAAGGCGCCATGAATCTTGTGAAGGATCCTCTCTGCCCAATTATCCATTCTCTCCGGAATTTTACTCTCCTTTGTCTGGTCTTCTTTTTCCGTATATATAGAGTTGCTGTTGCTCATTGTAAACAGTCTTTGAATACTTTCAATTTCTACCTCGTGCCCTACTTTACACTTAATTTAAACCGATCATGAATAACTCCTCTACCACGGCAGTTACTGATCATTAATTCATCAGTTGTAAATTACTCCCAAAAAGGCCTATTCCAGCCCCCTGTTAGGTGAATGTCAGTTTAATTTATAGCTGATTCTAAAGGGTCACTTCGGACCAGGGCGAAGAATCCAGGAGCGCTCAACAAATTTTCGGTGGCGACTGCATTGTTAACGCCAACTCTTGATGGATGAAGACAGCGCCAGCCCTGACGTTTACGTCTCTTCGGACTTCGTATATAGCTATTGTAGGTCACTCAAGGAATATGCAAAACACGATGCTCTGAAAGGCACTTTGTTCGCCTGTCGGTAGAATGAATGCGCAGATTCAGTCAGTCCCGCCTGCCTCAGCAAAATCACAGAAAGATCGTCTATTTTTTAAGAACGTAATCAATTCCAACAATCTAGGGTGCATTTTTATTCATGCAGAAAAATTTGGAAGCTTGAAATGAATGCATGTGACATTCTGGTTAATTTCCACCTCTTTTCATTCTGTAGGAAACTTATTTACGAGCGCTAGGAGCCTGTGCTTCTCATTTTTTCTTACTGATAACCAAAACTTACCGCATAAGAAGTTCCTCTTTCCCATTCATATGCATTCTAACCACGTCCCAAATGTGTAGAAAATTTTCGAATTTACCCTTATTCACGATAATGCCACCTTACAGCAAAATAAATCGACGACTGTTCTAGATTTAAAACCGAAAACAACTGTCATGGAATAATAGATAATTCTAACGCTCCATTCAATGAAGGACAGTTTTCAATCCTAAACACAAAAAAATCTGTCAGGATGTTCCAAAGCCTCTTCTATCACACCACTTCTTGCTGCCCTTACCCCCTCCCCCACCCCAACCCCTCCCGTCCCCCTACCCTTAAGATGGACCTTCCCAGTGGTTCCCCGATATTCTCAGCCTCGTTAAAACCTCCTCCGAATAACTGATGCAGGTGTACGCGACGCCAGCAGAACTTTGGCAAGAAGCATTAATAACCATGAGGTGGCTGCAGAGATATTAGTTAGTGATTTGTGCGACAGATGGCGAGCATAAATCGAAAGACATTAACGACAAAATGGGTGACACCGCAGTTGGCAGAAGCATCCATGCGAACAGGTCACCAGGGTGACAGTCAAACACATGCCCTGCGCATCCCTGTTGCGCAACTTCAGTGATGGAATTCGTTATTGCCTTAACGAATGCGTTTTAATCGATAAAAATGACACTACGCAACCACTGATATTATGATTTTTAAAATTTACCTCTTACCATAGCAAGTCTACTCTGTCAGGCTAAGCCACGTTAGAATTCAGGTGATTAATACGCAAGATAAATTCCAAGTTGAAAGTACCAGTAAAAGTAAATTGTACTGGACAGAATTAAAACCGCCACGAGAAAAGCAGTCTACAGTACGATACTGATATGATAAACTACATGTAAATTTAAGTTCATAATAGAAACCGAGATGTAAAGTGCTTGCGATGTCAAGATCTACAATGGCATTGTTGCAAACAACTGTTGGATACAAATAGTTCTGGTAGAGACGACGAGGCTTTCAATAATACAAATTTCTTTACAATTACTCTGCTTGCATACTACGCATTTTATTGTTCTCAAGAGTAGGTGTAATCCTATCTTGAGATTAATCCTCTAATCCAGAGAGAGAGAGAGAGAGAGAGAGAGAGAGAGAGAGAGAGAGAGAGAGAGAGAGAGAGACCAAGCAGGATTTGATTTATTTACGATCCGCAATATTTCTTGTACTTTACGAGAAGTTTAATCATTTCTTTATATTAAGAAAACGGGAAACTCAAGGGAAAATCTCAGTAGCCACTCTTCAAACGAAACCTGAGATTCTAACTAAAAATCAGAGAGAAAATCGGATGTGAATATGCGTGCGATATTAATGGTGGAATGCTGAAATCATATACTGTATAAACATGGCTTTTCACAGTTGGTGATTTGGAATGTAAATTATGATATGTAAAAATGCTTTATATTTAGCATAAAACTAACAGGAGAGGTATAATTTTCTTCAAGAAGAGACTCGGACAAGAATGAGAGATATTAGAAATACAAGGAAAAGTCATTTGCTGAAATAAAAAATTCGAAATTTATATATGAGCGGTAGAAGGGCTCGTAAAATTCAAAGGAATTTATATCAGGGGATAATACACTTGTACGGAGACAAACAAGTATTTAGTAAATCGCAGGAACACTGCATGGGTTTCGATTCTGAAGTAGGAATATGAGAAATCTAAACAAGCCTAAAAAAAGTAACAGAAGCGACAATTTTACAGATAAATAACAGTCGTCGTTTTACAAATCAGCCTTTTTCTTATACCGGTCAAGTAGAGAAGAAGAACATTCAGTTACCTAATCAGATATTAATAGCGAGAGCAAAGTAACTGTATAACCAAAACAACAATTTTGATGGAGATCCGATCGCTTCTCATTTTTGCAGGATAGCAAAAGTTTTTCCATGTCACCTATGGGGAGTTAGAAAACATACAAAGTTAATAATAATGAAAAAAAAGGCTTTGGGATGGCCAAATCTCATATGATGAAGCTATTGAGAAATAATGTATATCTTTAAGTGTCTTTTTTCTTGATCTCAGAATAAGTAGCGAGCGCCTACTCCGAAGAGCCCTACTTACGGTCGTATAGAGTACAAAACGATTCCCAAGGGAATGAATTCTCATGGGGAGCATTCCTCAGCGATTTCGGACCCAGCATGCAATCAAATGAGATTCTCCCCTCCCCATACAAAAGGCGCTCTTCGTGTTTCAAGCCTCAATCCCCAAGGATCAAAGACAAATGAAGAATCTGAGGAATGCAGTCTGTCTACTGATAGGAAAAACTGTAGTCTTTTATAATTGCGACCTTGCTATACCAGCCAACAGCCTATGACTCGCTTTTTTTTCGATAAATAAATGTTTTCTTTGGCAGCATACAACGTTTCAGCAAACTTACTTTACTAAAAATCATCAGTACACACACACACACACACACACACAGGAAATAATGGAATAAAGTAAACGAAACTGTCGTTCTCAAATCTCATAACAAGTACCCATCAAAGATTCTTTGGACGTTGCTTGTAGTTGGAGGGTGCATTTAAGCATCCCCGACCTAATTAATAGGAAGTTAACGAGTCTGAAATCATATGAACATTACAAGCGATGGAATGTAACAATAGTTGTCTGATACGAAAATCGAAACGTTTTGTCCGAGAGCGGTCTTTGCGTACACAAATAGTGTTATTAAAGAAATATATTAAAATATAGAGAAAAGGAACAGATTCATATTAAAGGTTAAATGGCCATGTGAAAAACTAATAGAGAAAAAGCCTGTCCGAATATGATGTGTCTTATAAAAATCTCTCAAAACAGAGTTAAAAATAACCTGCACAGACTTCCCAAGCCTTCAAAAATAGAAAGAAAATACAAAAATTAGGAAGAAATTCTTTCCCTTTTACAGGTATCGAATTTTATCGTAAAACATTAATGAACTATGCTTGTCTAGAAAAAAATATTACGAACGGTATATTGAAAAATGTTCATGGCCTAGTAATGTACGCTGTTGCAATTACGAAATAGCAACCTTTCCCGATTGTCCGATATCAGATTATGAAATGACTGAATGATTCGAGATCATTTCAAAAGAAGCTCATTGAAAACCGATGTTCATGGATGAAATTATGATTAGTGACAAATCCAATGCAGACACTGATAAAATAATAATAATAATAATAATAATAATAATAATAATAATAATAATAATAATAATAATAATTATTATTATTATTATTATTATTATTATTATTATTATTATTATTATTATTATTATTATTGAGGAAGTTAAGTATTCAGATGATACAAGCCAAAAAGACCCACGAGTTTCAAGCAAGTTTCGTCAGAACAGTAACATCATCCGTGAAGGGCGTAACAGGAAAACGAATAACAGTGACAAATAAGATCATTCAACAAACAGTAAAATTAAAGGTGCATGACACTTCGTAGTACCGACACAGCCTCTTTTAATACATAAAATTATTAGTAAAATCGTTTCGCAGTTTTACAGCACAGGAAACGACGGTACTGGGCGATGTGACATACTGGCATGCCAAACCAAATATGTATGCTGAACATCTATAAAGCGACCACACACTACTTTTTGAGTTGGGGCTTCTAAAGGTAACCGTTGAAGTCTTATTGCAACAGAGCAACGGCCTAGTCATAATTACCTCTTCGTGCAATTCTATCTAAAAAAAATGACGACCCTGGGCGTGCTGGCACCAAACCATAAAAATAACATTCAGTTTATGATAAAACAAACGATATGAGACGTTTGGTGTTGAACTACTCATCTTTACAGATATAGGAAGCCTACGAGTAGTGCTGTGCAAGTTTTCTGAAAAATCTCCATCATATACAGTACAGTACATCTGAGGTCTATAAAAAAGAAGACTTGGAGTCGCCATTTTCACCAAGAATCGTCAGATATTCTGAATTATTAAGGAGAACTAGCTGTGCAAAACGATATCACGACTTGAGATTCGGCCTTATACCCCGCTGACTATACTAATAATAATAACTACTGATAACCTTCTGACATTTGAGGAGGAAATAACTGCAATACGTCATATATCACCTGCATGATCTGCTTTCTTACTCTCTAGGCAACCCTCACGTCAAAAGTAGACAGGAAACTAACTAAAAGAGCACATCTGTGTGGAAAATCAAACAAGGCAAGACTCACTGATGCGCCATCATCGAAGACTTTTTAATAGCGTTCACTTCCCTACTAAAGAAAA